>NW_024582054.1:15278746-15437092 GCF_017639235.1 Corvus kubaryi
ACCGGAAGCGCGGCCCGCGCTCCCCCAATCGCCGGCGCGGGCGTCACGCGGGGGGACGGGCCCCGCCTGGACGCGCCGGCGCGTGTGCGAGGCGGGCGGACAGGGCCCAATGAGAGCCCGCGCGGCACCCGGGTGGGAGGGGAGCGAGGCGAAGGGAGCGGCTCGCCCAATCGCAAAGCGGAACGCTCGCGGGGAGGCGGAGCCAGAGCGTGAGCACTGTCCAATCACTTGGCAGAGATGGGACCGGGAACGGAGGGAAGGGAAATAGCTAGCCAATCACAGCTCGAGGCCGAGGAAGAGGCGCGAGTGAGCCGCGGCGTCCGTCCAATGGCGGAGGGAGGGGTGGGGCGGGGCGGAGGCGGCAGCCAATGGGCAGGAGCGGGGGCGGGCGGGGCCGGGCCCGGGGGCGCGTGGCGCCGGTGGCGGCGGCGGTGCCGGTGGCGGCGGCGGTGCCGGTGCCGGGATGGGGGTGGCGACAGGGCCGGGGCCGTGGCTGCGTGAAGCTGCCTCGCCCTTCTCGTCCCGCTCCGGGAGGGACCCGGAGCGCCCGTGAGCGCGTTTCCGCACGCGGTGGGGAGGGGCCCAGAGCGGCGCGGGTTGGTGCTGCTGCCGTCATCATCCACGCCGGGAAACCGGCAGCCCTGCCTCGGGCACGCCGGTGGCTAGAGCAGGGAGAAGGCCGGGGCGGGGTGAGGCAGCGGGGAGCCCTTCGCTGCTTCGTGTTGAGGGAGCTGATGAAGCGGTTCCTCCGACACCTGGAGGGCTGTCCCGAGACACTCGGGCTGTGTCCTGATGAGATCATCCGTCGGAGCCGACGGAGAGCCCCGGGTGAGAGCTCCGGAAAGGAGATCAGACGTAGTTACTGTAATGCCCTTGCCAGCACTCGGGAGATGTATCCCGGCCGGAGTCCGCGAGGACATCGAAGGCCCTTGCAGGGAACCCTGCAGACAAGCCTCGGGCAGAGCTTAACCCAACAGGATGTACACTTGGGCGGAGGACTGGTGTGAGCCTGGCCGCCCTGCTGGGCTGTATCGCCCCCGACAGCTGGAGCTGGCTGGCTGTTCGCTCTGCCCACGGCTCTGTTTAAAAACCATATTAGGTTTATGTACAAACGTGTTTCCTGACAGGGTTTGGAAAGATGTACTTCTTTTAAAGACCAGGTAAATTAAATTCCTTATTTAGTTCGGGGACAGGTGTTACCAACCTCACTACAGTTTGGGTTACCAAACGTCATGCAGACAAGGCCAGAAGGAAAACACAAAGCGTCTGTATTTGTGCGCTATTAAACACCTGTATGCATCCTGGTGAGGGAGTAGGGAGCTGCAGGAGTGTTAATTGGCAGAAAGAAAACAGCCTGACATGTTTAATCACACACTGAAGAGATGGAAGAGTGTGACCTTTGATATCTCTGGTGTAATTTAGAAGGAAGGGCTGTGGTTTTTCTTAGCACTTAGCAACGGGGAAAAAACAAAATGAAGAGTTATCAGGTTCAAGTAGATGAATTCAAGAGAACAGTCTCATCCTTTTCTCTCTGATTTGCTGCTATTGATAGTTATTTTTATGTATTATAGTCACATCTTGGAGCCTTTGTCACGGATCTTATTGCAAATTTGATATGAACATGCAGTACCTAACAAGCGAATTAGCTTCTGTGAAAGGCAGTCATTTTTCTTCCCTCAGGAAGGCCTGGTTTCAGCCTATTTGTAGACAGCAGTGCATGCCCAGTCTCCACGTCACCTTTGGATAAGAGGGCTTTTTGTAATGCGGGGTACAAACACAGTCTCAGAGTAACAAGTGCAAGCTGGGTGTTTGACCTTGTTCCTTTTCTTGCTGTCTGTGGCCACTCCCATATCTGAACTGCCACTGAAGCAGGTATGGACTTGCCTCAGCAGTAAGCTTTTTTCACCTGGTTTTGATATGCAGTAAGAGAGGGGCTGGGCCATGTCCCATCTTTTGTGTTGCAGGTTGGGGCCATGGGGGACACTGGTGTTACTAGGAAGGACCTTGGGATCAAAGCAGCAAACACCCCTGTTTAGCACTTGAGTGCTTGCGCCAGTGGACTGTCAGTGTAGGTTCAGGGAGGAGCACTGGTGGGGAAGAGACATGGGAGATTTATTTCTGGATGAGCAGTGGAGGGCTTTTGCAGAGTTGAAGTTATCTATGAAGAAACTAATAAATATGAAAAAAAATGAGCAAGAGAGAAGTGTATTAGGGGACCACATACTGCAGAACTTTTTGAAGGATTTTTTCCGCTGTTGCCATAGTTGGCTATAAGCATTTTCCTCCTCTCTCCTCTCCCTTTGAACAGAACAGGTTAAATTATACTGACTGGTTTTTGCCACGAGGTGCAGATGGTCCATCTGTCTATACTCACAGGGCATATGTAGGGCAGCATCCTCTACTCCCTGCCCACCTGCACAGGGAGGAGTTTCACCTGCTAATGCCTTACTTCTGGAGAGGATAAGCTGCTTTGCCTGACAGGCACTGGATCTCACTGCTGTGTTATCTATTAAAGCATAAACCCTTTTCACATGTAGGTACCTGCAGACTGGTCACTTCATCTGTCCTTGAACCCAGCTAACATGAACCCTTAGAATGTGATGGTTTCAGTTTTGGTTTAGGAAATGTAAATAACATTAAGGGAGCTACTGTTTACCTTATGCAGGACTGTACAGTCTCACACAGCAGCTGCAGTGCTCCCCTGCACAGAGGGAGTTCACCCTGCCCTGAGCATGGGGCCAGCATAACCTGGGGTTTGAGGAGCATCTGGTCCCTTCCAGCACAGTGCTGGGGACACGGAAGGCCATGCTCACACTGGGGTTGCAATGACAGAAGAGTCCAGGATATCCACGGAGACAAGTCCCAGCATGGGGATGCCATCCCAGGGCACAGCTACTGCCACAGGCAGCACCGAACACATCCCACAGAGCTCCTGGAATCACACCTGGGGGCAACTCTGATATGGCTCTGTGCACTGCACAAGACACCTGTGTACACAGGTGGCTGCAGCTTGTGCCTCTGGACTCGGCATTTGCAAAATAGAGAAGCCAAACAAAATCTGAAGAGCAAATTCCAGTTTTAAGTTACATTTAAGTTTTCATGGATACTATTCCAATGAACTGGCAGAGCAAAGTGCCTTACTCTGCCAACTGAACAAAGCAAAGGACTGTATCAAAAAATTAATGAGTCAAAAGGAAGAGTAGACCATAAGTAACAAGTCAAGACAGGCAGGGATTGTTGCATAGCAGGCTCATGTCAACAGAAAGCTTACATCACTGGTCTGAGTCTATGAGTACTGTTCTAACCATCTGTAGGTTTGGGGATCAGAGAGGAGAGTTTTGAACTTTGGAGATGGCAGAAGGGCAAGTTCAGGAAGGAGCAATTGGGTAGCCACTGGGACAAAGCAGCAGAAAATTTTCCACTCCAATGTCCCAAACAGAGAACAAGGGCCTTCTGCACTGCTAAGAGATCATCAGAACTCATCAGAGCTGTGACTGAGGGGAAGAATTTCCTTTGAGAAAAGGGAGAACTGAAAACTGACACAAAACTGGGCGTCTGAATGATGCAAGGTATGCAGAGAGTCTTGATGGAAGGTCACAAGGCAGCTGTAGTCAGAAATAAACCTAAGCCTTTGACTTCTATATTTGCAATTCACAGGCAGAAAAAGCAGTGGCTCAGCAATTGCATTCAAGGCAGATAATAGCAGACAGTCTACTCTGAGAGGGAACAGTCTACATTCTTCAGGTGTCTTTCCTCCTCTTCTACAGTCTCCAGGTGCAGGCTGAAGTAAGCAGAAAATGCTGAAGGTGTAGCTGAAAAGGCTGCAGTATGACCAGGACAATGCAGTGCTGTGAGGTGTTACTGTGTCCTGTGTTTCTGTCATGGTTACAGCAGCCTAGCACTGAAGGCACAGGGACTGTGCTGCAAAATGCCTCCAGGGCAGCAGGGAACCTTGGTTTTAAGCTTGGGTCTGAATGGCAGAATGCACCTGAAGAATGTAGACTGTACCCTCTCAGAGCAGCCTGTGGCATAAGTGAAGAATTAGCATAAGTGTGGAAAGCTCTTTGGGGACCTCACAGCCTTGAAGAAAGCAGATAGTTATGAGGATGCTCAGGAAAACTTGGTAAGCCCCTAGCTAAACTTCATGGACAGATGGAGAGGCAGTGCTTGGAAGGTTGGCTAGCCTGGTGTAGGAATGACCATCATTTGTCCTCAGCATCTCTTTATAAGTAAAGGTAAACCATCAATGCCCACAGCAGATTGCTTCCTTCTGGTGGAGGCAAGAGTAGGCACATACATATTTCTAAACAATGGAGTTGGTTGGTTCAAATTTAACTGTGCTGAGAATCGTGTTTCTGCTCCAAGAGAGACCCTCCCTGTCCTTAACACCTTCTGCTGTGGATGCTACAGTTCTAGGCTCACTACAGCTTCTGTTTCACTGGCTTGGAAAATAACACTATTCTGGAAATATTTTAGCCTTTAAAGCTATGTAATACTAAAAGGACTGTTCAGACTACTTTCTCCTCTTTTTTACAATGCAGCCTTGACTGAACCTGTATTTGGGCACTGACTTGGACCAGAATTTCTAAACACAGTGAACTGTTTGCTGTTCAGTCTGTTTGCCTGGAGAAGCCAGGCTAGCCAATGAGACTTGCATAATGGTTTTGTTGTGAAATGGGGAAGGAGTCAGGATAGGAGGTTTATGATCAGAGGTGCAAGATATCAGAGAAGAAACACCAGGGACTGAAGAATGTGTATGAGCATGGGTCTGATGAGCCACAAGAAAACAGAGGGGATGATATCTGTTAGGATCAGGGTGTTAGCCAGCAGAACAGGGTATGTGAGGGATTCCAGTGTGGCAAAGGGGATAAATGACAGACTAATTTAACCCCCTGTAGTTGTTATTCCTTTTAATACATACATATAAGTGGCAAAAGTTTAATCCTTCATTAGGAGAGAAGCGGATAACTGTATTTACCTTTTTTATTATTTACGAAATACGTATAATGTTATATTTCTAATGGTGTAAGGAAATCAAACAGCAGGGCACTATTTCCTTGCTCATGGCTCCAGCCTTCTGTCACAAAAGTGTGTTTTAGGTTGCTCAAAGAATCACTGGGAAAAGTATCAGCAAAAGCAGGTTTAATATTAAAGTGAAAGCACAACAAAGTTCATTGGCAAGCTTCACTCTACTATTAACTAGGTGGTTAAAGCACACAGAGAAAAATCAGACCAAGATGTAAAAATCAGTCAGTCTAAACCAACAAAAAATTATCTGCATGGAGGCTGGAGATGGGAAAAGGGTAAGAATAAAAACAAATAAGAGAGACCCTCCTGTTGAGTCATAAGGTTTAGAGTGGACACCCATACCAAACTTGCCCCAGGTTTGACCAAAGCTTTAAACTTAACAGCACTGAACTGATAATTTAATCAATTTAACAAAAAATTCTATAGAATTTGCTATAGCACAATGACTCACATGCCTAACTTACTTATTAATCTAAAGTACTTAAGAATGTAGGAAAACAACCTTCATAGTACATTTGCTGTTGCATATTCACACTTGCACGCACAGAGACCTAAAGGAATATGTACATATGCCTATGAAAAATTCCCCTCTAATTCAGTGAAATACTCATGTTGGATGCCTTTGCATCTTTTCAATGGGCAAAGGGTTGAGCTTCAAGGAGTGGAGATATCAGCTCCTTTGTCGGCGATCGGCAGCAGTCATCCAAGTATAGCAGACTTGAAAGTTTGTGAGCTCTGAGAGACCCCACTCAGAGGGAGATTGCTGGTCACAGCCCACTGCAGTCCTGGAGAGCTCAAAGGGTCTCACTTAGGACTGCTCTTCATAGGGTCACAAGGGAGTTGACTTTAGCCATAGTAATTTTCCATCCTGGCTGCAATTCTGGTTGGTTTTGCTATCAAACTTTCAAAGAAAAGTTCCACTTGGGTTGTTATTCAGGCAAGAAAAGTAAGTTTCCAAGGCTGTTTGTTAAAAAGCAGGAGCTCATTAGACAGCATGAGTTCCTGGAAGCAGACAGTGTTTCTGATAAGCTCAAGAGGAGCTGAGCCCAGGTGCTGTTGGTCAAGGCTGAGGCCTAACAAGCATTTCTCAGATGATAGTGCACCCAGAGGTGGGGAGGAAAGGGGCATGCACCACCACACCTTTTTTCAGACCATAACAAAGAGCTGTTTTTCTCTAGGTTTTAGTCAGGGCTGACTACCAAGATTGTCCTAGCTTTGTTCGGAGCCTCCTATGCTTTATCTGCTTTTACTTATGTCCCCTGTCCCCAAGACTTCTAAGTGCAGTACAAAACTGCACTGAGAAACTCGTATCTGTTCCCATCCCACCCTCCTCAGTTCAATTTTCTGGATATTTGGCCCTCCTTTGGGCAGTGACTTGGGCAGTGTTTTGGAATGGAGATGTCTGTTTCTCTGCAACAGAACTAGACTGTATCTTACAGCCAACTTAAGGCCAGCAGTAACATCCATCCACTTTCACTGCATTTCACTCAGCTGTGGAAAGATGACTGGGGGTAATACCAGAGGAAACGGAGAGGTTATATTCGCAGCCTAACAGAGGTTGTAACGGTATGGAAATTATAGAGTGAAACACAGTTGCTGCTCCCTGGACAGAATGCGGTTGGCATGCTCAACACCTACTCCACAATGGTTCCCCACACCCACAGTCTGCAACCATAGCACCTGCTAAGGGGGATGGAACAGAGGGTGGAGTGGAGTCACCTCATGTGGGCTCTGTTGAAATCCTCGCAGGGAGGGGAACTCGATGGCACTTTGCAACTGAGAAACTGCATAACACCTGTCAGCCAAGGGAGACAGGAGATGTCTTGCTGCTGAGCCAACAGCTGTGGTGAAATCATTCCCCTTGGATGAACTTGGGTCATTATAGCCTAATTGTAATATTAACACACACCTCCACCCCAAAGTTACCTGCCCCCAAGGTACGACCACCCTTCACTGGGCATGTGCTCTGTATTCTTGACTGTATCTTTAAAAACAAAGTGAGAGAATTTTACACCAATCAGTAACAGTGGTATGTATGGCTGGAGTCACTCAAGCTCCACCTAAGTGTAGAGTAGTAGTATAAAAGTAAGTTGAGAGTGGGGGAAAAGTTAGGGAGGACTCCATCATAACTGCTGGGATCAGTCAACAGGCTGAACTTGCCTTCTCCACTGTGGAGAATGCCTACTGGGTAAGAATCAAACTCTATGCATGCTGAATATTTTAATGGGGATTAGAGCTTTTCTGTGCACTGCTTTGAATATGTTTTTGCAGTCAGATACTATCACCAGCACCCATCAAACCTTAAGCTGTCACAATTTTATATTAATAAAGAGTGTTGTTCCATAAACTGTTAGTGAGCGTCCTTCATGGGCACTAGAAGTCACCAGCAGCAGGTAGTGTACTGAAATAAAGAGGAAGACCCACTGAGGGATCTCCCTTATGCTGCTGGTGCGTGTCCCTCTCTAAGTCAGTGGAACCACGCTCCGATCCAGCAGGACTGCTCAGTGAAGGGTTGTCCTAACAGGACTCTGACAGACTGGTCAGGCACAAGGATCTCGACTTTCCTGGGGTGTTGACAGACAAATCAAACACTAAGGGTCAAGTAAATCTCCCCACACTAAGGGTTGAGGAAATCTCCTCTTTTCACATGACATGACTTGCTTCTTCTGGAGCCTGAATTTTGGACCTTTGTTTATACCATCACAGTGGAACTGTGTGGTTTTTGTGTCTTTCTAGGTTGTTTACTGGCACTGTTGGACCAACAAAGGCTGTAGCTCAGGAACCTTGTACTTGCTACTGAGAGAAGCTGATACAAGTTAACCTTGCCAGACAAAAATGATTAGTTTGGTCCTATAATGCAATTCACCTTGTATCCATGTCAGATACATGGTTTAATACAGCAGCGTTTGGGAATGCAGAGGCATGTTTGGGAATGAATGGCTGAGATGTGATCAGTTATTTCATCATTCTTGGCTTATGTTGGCTTTTGTAAATGGAAATATGGCCTAACAGGGTCTGGTGTCAAGATACAGAAGTACTGGCAGAATGGAGGTGCAGTCAGTGCGCATTTACTTGGGCAGCAGTAGTTGGAAGCAAGGTAATCTCTGTCGCTTCTGATCTCATATTTGGTTCCTGTGGTGTGTATTTAATCACCCGTGCTGCTTCAGCTTTCATGTCCATCCTCCATGGACATTCATTGTCACCCATGCCTGTTGCCACTCATGTTGGTGAGTGGGGAGCAGTGCAGAAGAAACATTAGGTCTCGGGTTCAGTTAGTTTCTGACAGTGCATCTGAACAGGCCTCTGTGCCCTGTGTTCAGGGTTCCTTGGTGTATTCATTCCTAACGCCTCCATCTCAAACACATCGGGAGTTTGACCTCACATAATGATGAGGCTCCTGTGAGCCAAGTGATGACTCGTCTCCCCCTCTCTACAGTAAAAAACAGTCCCATGGTTGTAAACTATGATCAGGATCTCTGCCTTTTTTGACACCCATGTTGGGTGATATTGAACTAGTGAGTTCATTTTGTTTGTGCCTTGCTTTCTTAGTCCATAAAATGAGAGTAGTGAGACCATTACTATCCCTGCCCCCCTTCCCCATCCAGGATGAAGTGAAAGGCTGCATCTGTTCGGTATAAACAAAGCCCTAATTTACATGTAAATGCATGTGATATCGCTGTAGCAGCAGAGCTGTAGCAGTGAAGCCCTCCTTGTGTGCAGGCAGCTTATGTCAGCAGAATGAGGCTCTTTTTTGAGCAGAACTTTACGGAGCACCATCAGCTGTATCAGCAAAAACATTGAATACCAATATAACTACATCCTCATTAGGACCTCGAGGCCCATAGTATTTTAATTTCTAACTTCTTTCTAGGTGCTTAAATACTTTTGAGGATCTGGAACTATCTATTGGCACTATGGAGGTTACCCTCTTCCCATCAGAACCCTGGCAAACAGGCTCAGAGCAGACAGGTATGGTCTCACTTTATCAGTGGCTGTGGAGCACTCTGAGAAACTCTGGTTAATGGCGCAGAGCATGATCAAGCTGCTATGGCTGACTTCAAGGGCAACATAACTGCTGCTGCTGCTTCTGACAGTGCTGTTAGTACTGCAGGAGACTGGACAGGTTCCTCTTTATTCACCTCTTCCTGTGAGAAGAACAGAACTAAAAATGGTGTTCCCTGGAAAACGTCTTTGTTGATAGCTTTCATTTCATCCTGTACTGATGCTATTACAAAGATGGCACATGAGAGGACAGCATACTGTAGAGAAGAGAGACAGTGAGGACGGTGCTCTAGCACCTGAGCAGTGACCAAACCTTAGCTTGGAGAGGAAGGAAGGGTTGGAGAGGAAGGAAGGAGCAATTTGCTACCTTTCAAATACCAAGCACAGTTTTTCAGGTTCTTATTTTCCTACATCTCTTTAGAAAAAAAATGAATGAAGGAAGAAGATAGACAAGTTGGCAAAAGACATGGCTAAAGGAGCTTTTGTTATTTTTTAAGTGCTTAACTTTGTACTTGCAGAGTGAGTCAGTTCAATTCATCCAACAGAAAATTATCCCACGGAAAATTTTCTTCAGGTCTGTGAACTGAAGTGGTTTGGTGGCTGGAGGAAGGTGGCGATGGATTAGACATAAGGGGAAACTACCCCATCTGTGCAGCAAACTGCTTTTGAATTACAAAATCTGGTATAAGGGGTGATGGGAGCTCAGAAAGAACTTGAAGTTCAGTCCAGAGAAGAAGGTGAGTACAGGAAAACAGAAGGCTGCTTTCTCTTCTTTTGGCAAGGATATTATTATAGATAGAAGAGAGAGAGACTTTGCCATACAGTGAAATGGGGCAAGGGAGAAATTGAAGAGTCTTTAACTGCCCATAACTAGGTAGTTAAAAACTTTCCCTCCAAAGTCAAAGGACGTAAAACTTAACTAGAGGAGATGAAAAATGTTAGAGGCTGTGCACTACCAAGAGGGGAAATCTACCCTGGGACCAGGGATTGATACTTGGGCTTCCATCAGAGAGACAGTGTGATGCTGCAGGCAGGGCTGAGCACTCGTGTCTTTCCCACTCACACTGTGCAGTGTGTTGATCAGCAGCAGCCAGACAGGGATGCAAAGCTCATGCTGTGTTTGAGTCTCGAGTGCAGGGGAGACATGTCTGTATCCAACAAGTGTAAGAGGAAACTACGGGAAATGTTTCGTAGGTATAATTTATAGGAAATTCATAAATATTCATTGGAAAATCACATCTCCGGTGAAGATGCTGCAGGCCTGCGTGGTTGCTGTATCAGGCATGGCCATAAGAGGGAAGTGTGTGCTCAGGCATTAGGGGCTTTCTCTGGGCTGGAGCAGCCCCAGCTGTGTTGGCTGTGGGCTCTGCAAGCACCGTGGATCTGCCTGTGTCCCACCTCCTCTGCAGGGCTAAAAGCAGGGCCAGCGCCTTCGGAGGCATGTGAGCTCAGCCACAGCCAAGTGTGCAGGTAGCAGTGATGGGGATGGGGTGAGAGGGGAGCAAGGGTGGGAAAGTGAATTGTCACTTCCTGGAGATAGGGGAGGATGAGATGTGCAACCCTGACCAGTCCTGAGAGAACTGGAGATGCCTTGTTCAGAAATGATGGGCAGTCAGGTGGGGAAATCTCATTTCAGTTTTCTCCTCACACATATACAGATGTCTGGTTGTGTTAGCTGGATCATACTCAGATTAGGGCATTCAGGCTTGAGGATGGTGACATTGAGGTGCTTTTAGGAAGGGCAGGGGACCTCGGGAGAAAGCAAGCTGAAGTCAGCAAGCTTGAAAGATTTATGAAGAGGAATGAAGGTACAAAAGCGTATGGGCAGGCAACCCTGCTAGCTCTCTAAAGGACATGTTTTGCCTGAAGAACTTCGAATAGCATTTTGTAGGCCACATGCATAGAGCACATAAGCTGTGAAGCAGCAACAAGTGGGTCTTGGTTGTTAGCAACCCTGTCAGACTCAGGTGACTGTTACTGTCAGTGATGGGCCATCCCTGGCTGCGTGCCTTTGCTACATGCTTGTTAAAACTCACCACTGCACAAGGTAGAAAGGGACACTTACACCATGCAATATGGGAACTTGAGGCTTCACTAAGTCCCTGCCTGCTGACTCCCACGGACCCTCTTAGCTGAAACTGTCATGTATATATGGCTGAGGAGTTTCTCCTTGCCTCCTGGAGATCCTGGAGGGACCCACAGGGTGCTTTGAGGAGAAACAGTACTGAGATGATTTCCTATCATTCCTGAGATGATTTACCTGCCAAGAATTGTGAGCAGCAGGGTCCAGTCAGGAGCACCAAGTGACCTGATCACCAGCTTCCCATGAGCTGACTCTGCAGAGAGGCACCCAGGTTTCTCCTTATAAACCTGCTTTTCAGGGACATTTCTTTTTTTGGTCAGAGACAGAAACAGAGGAAAATCAATAGGACAAAGATGAATTTATTCCTTGTTCATGCCACAGCATGAAAACAAAATGCATCTAAGAATAAACTGTACAAGAGCTGGAGGCAGGTGTGGTGGCAAGGCTGGGGGAGACACGGTGGGTGCATCTTTTGGTGCCTGGCTGAGCATGTGTTGATCTTGTGCTCCCAAAGCATCTTATGCCTGTGCAATAGAGGGACCTATAGTTGTAGGAGCAGGGACTGGGTGGTTATCCAGAGGCATAGGTGATGTGAGGGGGAGAGAGCTGAAGGAGTGTGAATTGCTCAGCACATCCATGTTGTGTATCATCTACGGCAGCGGTGTGGCCCAGCAGGGGATGTGTAGTGTAGCTGTGGGCCGCGGGCAGGGGGTTGCTGCGCTGGGAGTGGCTACAAAGAACCACACGGGGTCACTTTGCAGTTAAATGAGGCGAAGAATTACCATGGCGACCGCACTCCTCTCCCTGACAGATGCCAGACTTCCAGGCAATAATGTTTGTGCATTGCTCTAAAACCCCCAAATTCTCTCTCCCCCACTTTTCAGAAAGGGTGAGGACCATGCTGCCTTGTCTCCAGAGTGGGAGAGTGGTAAACACTGGGATATGGGGTGGTTTCTGCACACTCCATCTTCCAGTAGAAGGGGGCCACTGTCTGGGTACCTCCTACACTGGTCACTACTGCAGTGCAAAGACAGAAGGGGTGTGGTTCGAATTACTGTGACACAGTATGGTTCTGGCACTGTGCATCCACTTAGTGACCTCAGGAGCAGCGAGGTCTGAGCCAGCTGCCAGCCCTTAGGCACAAAGTGCACGTGTGCAGAGACCTGTGTGTTGGAGGACATCGCACCCGTGCTGCAAGAGGTGCTCCAGGGAGCATCACAGTGAAGAGCTCCAGTCCTGGTGCCACCAGGAGCTTGGAGCTCACCAGCAATAGGTACTGCAAGACTCCAAGGACAGACAGAAGACAAATGTGCACCAGAACATAAAGCTTTTTTCCACCTAGTGTATTCACACTTGCTTTTAGTGCCCACATGGAACATGTTCTCTGTTCTTATTCAGTTGGATCAAATCATGTCCTATGCTGTTTTCCTGGCAAGGAAAGTACAGCTCCATCTTTCAGGTACTACAGGTGCTAAGGTGTGTTCCTCAGAGACTTCTATATTTCATCTTCGGAGACCTTAACTCCTTTTATCTTCAGAAGCCTTATTTCTTTCATCAGTTCTCTAGTTCTCAGTGGTCTGTGAGGCTATTATAAACGGTGTCTATCCTGTGTTCTCAGTTAGAGGTTTGGGGAGATGGTTACTTTGTGGTCTGTGGGGAAAACTTGAAGGAGGAAAGGCTTTGTGGACTAAAAATGTTTGGAGATGCTTGGTTTGGGGAGGAACGCTGATGCATCCTGCACAGAGCCATATGCAAAAGGTGGAAAGAAGAAACCAAGTGGATGGTCATACTGGTCCTGTAGGCTGAAGTACCACAGGAAACCAGGGAGGTGCTGTAGACCAGCAAGTAGGTCATCATGTCACTTCTGCTGCACTGGTATTTTGCAGACATGCAGAACACAGCTCAAGGCAAAGGTCCAGTGCTTCTCCTCACTGCTGTGCCCATCGCAGCATCTTCCCTTGAGTACTCATCTTTTCCCTGTAAGAGTTTTTGTTTCAATCACAGAAAAGCATTCTAGACACTGACAAACAGGTATTGTCATCTTGCAGAGGGTCGGCAAAAGAACAAATAGCTGCACTTCAGTGGAGGTGCAGCAATCTTTCCACACAGCACAGACTTGCTAATTTGCATGGTCATGAGGTCTCATTGGAAAGATATTTTTAAATGAAAAAGCAAGGAACTGATGCAAAATAGATTTGAGCATATTCCAGGAGATAGCTAAATTTTTCATAGTGAAACCCAATAATAGATCAGTCTGTGTGCTATGAACCTCTCATCACAAAAATATATCACAGGAGGCTTCTGCTATCTATTCTGGGCTGAGCACTGACCTTGGCTATTAGATCTCAATTAAGCATGTATGTGACTAATGCTTCTTTCTCTTACACTTTTCTGCTGCAGAAAACAATATTCATGGAATCAAACACAGAGTACTTGCCCAGTCACTCTCCAGAAGGGACCCATGGCTTCTCAGTAGGTTTCATACCACATGAAAAAAAAAGCATTTCTGATGTGAAATTCAGGGAAAGGAAGTATTAAAAATCTGTGGAATTAAGGATTGCAGCCTTCAGCACTGAGCCCCTCTGCTGTTCCAGAATGGTGTGCAGTGATGCTTGCAGCTGCAGGCGGGGTTGAGTACACCACGGGGACAAAAAGAGCATACTTCACTTCTTTATGCTTACTCACCTGGCATCCTTCGTTCGAGAAGGGAAGAAGGGCTAGTGAATTTGACAGTGGTAGTAATAAGACTATGCAAGACTTGATTCAGTGCTTAAGACTCCTATGCAAGCCAAGACCTGTCTGCAAACTTGTTCCACTTTCAGCTCAGGTAAATGCTGAACCATCAAAACAGCATGCCAAACTCAGATCTCTCCTGGAGCATAATTACAGTGTTGGGCCAGAAGGGCTTGGAGGCAATCATATCCCTACACTCATACTTGACAGGTCAGGACTGGGGACTAGAGAACTGGTGAGCCTCACCTTTATGCCTGGGAAGATCGTGGAGCAGATCCTCTAGAAGATATGCTAAGGTACATGTTATGCCAAAAGCAAAAGAGATGCCAATTGTTCACCACCCTTGTGATGAGGATTTGATGGAGCAATGCCATTGTGAAGAATAGAAGACAGCTCTCCTACAAGGTGGAAAAAAGCCTTGCTTTAAAAGGGCCTGTGGTGTGTTTCAGCTATGTGGACTGAAAAGAGGCTTGTGTGAAGCAGGGTTTAGAATGGCTGCAGATTATTTGCAGTAGTGTGGCTAAAATCTTCCTGACCTGTCATAGACACCTGACAATCAGCAGTTCTGCCAAGTCAGGTTTCATCATAGCAATGAGAACAAGCTGACAAACTCAAACCAGTCATCACAAGATTAGTGCAGTTCTCTGCCAGCCTTTCCAGGTGCTGGTTACATTTGACAAAAGATCAGGCTAACATCTGACTCTAACCCTAGAGGAATGTTGTCTGAAAAGCCAAGGGGGAAAAGGCCAGTGCAAATGAAAGTGTGCTGACTGGAGTGGCACAAAGCTGTACCTAAGCTTAGTCTCAGCCACTGGGACCAGATAGATGATGCCAAATAAATTCTCTCTGTTCTAGAAAAGATGGGACGTGCTACTCAACACCTGGTAGTGAGGTTGTGTTACATTTTGGTGCTTGTCTCATATTCAGTGTATGGTTTTTTCCATTTCTCTTCCTGCTCAGGCCATGGTGAGCAATGACACGTTGTCCTTGGAAGAAACTATTTCCAAACATTTTTTTGTTAACACTGCTGCTAAAAATGTCTTGATGCTCCACTCAGGTTTACTTTTTTTCAGCTCCATTCCATGATTCCGAGCTCCATAATATCAAAATTTGTGTAAGAAGTTATCCCATTATGAACCAGCAAGTCTTTCCAAAATTTAAATTCTGTCTGGAAACAAATCTAACTCCAAAGGTTTAGCATCAACCAACACCTCTGCCTAGATTGATTGTTTTAAGCAAGAACAGTGGTTTGAAAGATGAGCCTCCTTTCCAGACTGTGTGCTCTCTTTTGGCTACTCCATCATTTCCAAATCAATAGCTGTCTCTGCTTGTCCCCCCTCCCCTCCAGATCCTGCTCTTTACTACCTCGTTTTGGTTTTAATTTGCCACAGCAAAATTGCAGTCATTTTTCCCCCACCCTAATTAAGAGACCTATCTGTTAAGGAGAAAGAAAACAAAAACAAAACCTTCTTATCTAAGCCCTTAGCACAGAACAGAGGAGGAATGATTGGTGAGATGATCACCTCTAGAAAGCCAAGGCCTTTATTGATTCTTCTGGCCTTCCTCAGTAAATACAGAATGAGTATTTCAAATTCACCTGGAAGGAAGCTAAAAGTTAATGTAAAATACTGACTTCTCAACATCAGAGGAGAAAGAGACTGTATGTCTTCTAGGCTGATTCCCTTTTTTTCTCTATATATAGTTCAACAAGAATATTTGGATAGTGTTTCATTGTGCCTCATAGATTCATAAAATCATTTAGTTTGGAAAATACCTCTGAGATCATTGAGTCCCAGCATAAACCTAACAGCTAAACCTAAACCTTGGCTGTGGTGGACAGCCAAGTCCACCACTAAACCATGTCCCTAAGCACTACTTCTACACATAAGTGTGAGTGCCACCTCACATTACCGCTATTTCAGTTTCCCCACAGTTTGTTATAAACTGGCCTAGCTTCTGAACTTCTGGGGGCTAATGGTCCTGACCTACACTTTGGAAGAGCTTTGAGATCATGAAACAGGTTAGAAAAGCTGTATTGTGGGCAGGTGGCAGCAGCACTGACCTCTTGAATTAAGGAAATAAGCATTGAGTGATGGTGAAGGAGGGCACAACCCCAGTGCTGAAATGGGTGATTACATGAACAAAAAGGGTCAGGCTACACAGACAAGCTCAGGGGAGAGTCCAGTACACAAGGGGATTTTGTGGAAGAGGACATTTAACAGCCCTATAGGAAAAGGTCAAAGACAGAATAATCTCCACTGACTTGGGAAAAAACAAGATGGGAAGCGTCTCCACAAGGTTAAAGCTTTCACTTCCTCATCAAGAGGAATAAACATCTCTAGTCTGAAAAGAGGGAAAGCTACTACAGGCTTTTCCAGATTTTATCCCCTTTCTCCTTCATCCCTGATCTAGTGGAAGTGGTACTTTCCATGTTGCCTATCTGAATACAAGCCCTAGCTTCGAATAAGAATCAGGTCTGACTCCCTGCTGTACTCCAGAGACTTATTTACCACCCTGGAGAGTTAAGCATTTAGCTGATTAAGTTCAGTCTATGTGCACAGTCAGCTCCTTCTAAGAGGGGTGATATAACAGCAGGAACCAGATGGGGATTGTGCCTGCTGGACTAAAATTACTCTGATATTCCAGATTGTTTCTCTCCTCTCTGGGACATCAAGAGCAGAACCCTCCAGAGCAGGACCTGCTATAGAAGTCCAGACCAGCTTGCACTAAGAGCACAAATGTAGCCTTTTGAGACTGGTTTCCTAAGGGAGTAAAGCATATGTTCTTATGGGTTGTGCATGTGTTAAACTTGGTGTGTCCTCATGCTCCTGTCCAGTAACTCTGAAACCTGTCGATCTATTTCAATTAGATTTGATAAATTTCACAGCAAATTAAGTTCCTGCAAGTAGTAGGTAACCAGTTAGAGGAGAGGGACTCTATAAATATCCTGATTTGGGAAAAGGGTGCACTGTGCATGTATTAAACTCTGGGGAGATCACATGGGAAAAAATTACATGTAAGTACTCATCTGGATGAAAAGCTTCAGTGAGAACTCGATTTTTCAGGAACAGAAATCCATAGGGGACCATGGTTCATTCATTCTGCACCTCACAAAACTACTACTTTTATTTTGCTATGATAGAGATGGGAGGAAAAAATTATTTAATCTAGGAAACACTGTAAAAAAGCGGATCTAGTGGAACTAGCAGGTTTAGGAACTAGGGTTCAGTAGTCAATTTGTTGACAGAAACCAGCCCTAGCAGAGAGAGTGGTGCAGCACCTGAAATCAGACAAGGTTCTGAACAAGGCTAAAGTGAAGAAGGGTGGGGCACATTATCTATGGGGAAACATTGTGATTCCCACGGTCCTTCCATGTGTCTCAGAGTAGACTAAGGGGAGATGGTCTAACTGTAGACTTCAGTTGTTTGTAGGAGAGTTACAAAGCGAGTGGAAGCAAACTCTTGGTAGTAATAGATGGTAAGAAAAAAGGAGAGAGGATGATAGAGGTTGTATTCTGGGAAACTCAGGTGAAATTTCTTCTTAAGGTGAATATGACAGCACTGGGCAGAAGTTACTGAAATAAATGGTAGAGTTTCCATTGTGGAAGGTTTCCAAGTCTCATGTAGGCAACAACAGTAATTCCTAGTGGGAGGTTGGACTAGACACCTTCAGAGGTCCCTTCAACCACCATTTCTGTGGTCCTTTACTTTTTGCCCAGATGATGATGCACGAAAACAGCTTTTATGAGCAAAGCTGTCACTTAGAGAGTGGCAACTTTTGTCTCACCTCAACTTTACCAGAGGACATATGAACATAGTCATTGTTCAATTCCTTGTATACAAAAATGGTTTTATTAAGGTATTTGTGATTTTTATTTGCTGAGTTTTAAATAATGGAGCTTATTTTGTACTGTGCTAAACTTGTGTCAGGCACATCTTGTGCCTCCTTGTACCAGACCTATAGCATTGTGCTACAGACTGTTTTCAACCAGCTTTGGTTGTTAGGATTTACAGAGGCATCCGTAAATGGCCGTGGATGACTGTCACTGGTTTTCTCTAAGTCTCTTCTTGCATAAAGATTATTAAAAAAAAAGCCTTTTATATATGGGTCTTTTGAGGCCTCTATCAACATATTTTTCTGGATCACTGATGTCTGCAGGCCATGTACTTCTGTTAACTTTTTGAGGTAACATGTTCAGACTCAGGCAAGTTTTATGATTTCATCAGAACTAAAGTATGCTTAGAGCACACTGAATTATAGCTCAATTAATTTTGCATTCTAATTAAGTGGAAAACAATCTTATCACTGACAAGTCTCTTTTCTGTGTTAAATCTATCCTGTTTCAGGTGTGATGCAGAGAATAACTTACATGAATAGAAGACAGATCTGAGCTGCTGTCTGCACTGCATAAGATACTGGCCAGCTTCACCCTGGACCTGTAACCATGCCACTGAGATGCTGCCGCTGTCTCGGCAGTCCCTACCCAGCTTCTTCACCCAGCCACTTGCTTCTCTCTACCTACTACCTCAGCAGAGCACAGAGCATCATAGAGGAGCTTAGGTGCACCTTACTACAATCTGTAGAAATATCTGCTGTGAAACAGCAAGGAAAAACTGTCAACAAAGCTCTCAAAGAAGGGAAAAATACCTAAGATCAGAATCATTCCAGCAGCAGGCACAGCTTTAGGGACTAGCTTGCCCATAAGTTACTGCCTGGCAGCATGGAGAGGCCATGCAGTAAATCTGTCTTGGCCACTAGCCAAAAGTCCAGTTTGTAACACTGAACTTTTCTAGCACAGTACTCTCAAAAGGACTGAAAATTTTTAGTTTGTGCAGGCAGCTTCCTCTTCTGCTTCCAGTATTCATCCCACTGCACTTTCTCATTTAACTGGAGATTTATTTTCCCTTTATTCTTGATTAAAAAAAAAAAGCAGTAATTTTTGGACAGCTAGCTTTATCTCTAGATCACATAATGAACAGTGTACATGTGGTAAACCATGTGCTTCATTTCCAGGTGGCTTTGAAATAAACACATTATTATCTTCCTGCAATCAACTCATTACATAAATTTTCTTGCAGAATTGGTCCAGATGTCCTCTTCTTTACCTCCTCTCTCTCAGATGAATTAAAAACTACAGAGATTATCTCAGCATGCACCTATATGAAGACAAGCAATTATTGGTGGTACCTATAGATACAAAAATTTGATCAGTGCTATGAAAAAACATTGTTAGGTCATCACAAACCCAAGCAACTGCGGTGCAATGTGAGACTGAAAGCTGTGTGGAGTAGGTCAATGGTACCTGAGTGTATTACTGAATGCAGCCCTATCCTGCCTTCGTGCCAGGATTTACTGCCTCTTTGAAATTATATTCTGGAACCACAGTTTGCAAAGCCTGCAGAAGTCCTGTGGTTTGCTCACTTGTACTCCACGCTGCTGTGGATGAAGAACTAATGATCCTGCTAGGCTGGCAGTTCAGGAAATTCTCTCTCCTTATTGTTGTTTCTCTTGGTACATGGATGCTTTTTTTTTTCTGGGTCATTTCCCATATATCCCTTTCTGGGTCATGGACTTTTCAGTTTCTGGGTGTCTTACACAGAATTAGATCAGGGCTGTCTCACTCACGATGACATTAGGTAAAAAGCTTGACTGCAAGTCAGCAACTCAGAAAATTCTCAACTCAGTCACATCTAAACATAGGACTTCAATAGACTGGATACTTCTCATGACTAACTGCTGTCAGCAGTTTGCAGCATTTACTACAATTTTCAGTGCAGAGGGTAAACAGTATGGTTTCTTGTCCTTGAATCACAGGAACAATTGAATCCTGGAATAAATAATTGTTTGTCATATATATTTATAGGGAACAGAAGACATGAAAACCATGGAGTTACAATTCAGCCTGTGACATGAAGAAACCACCTCCAGTTCACCACCTTCTAGTTCCATGACTTTGTCTTGTCTCATCATCAGAGATGAGTGAGTTGGACAATCTTTGCCTCCCTCTCCAGGGTGAAGAACAGTCAGTCTGCCTTCTCAGTTAGGAAAACAGATATTCCTCTCCATCCTTCTCCACCTTCAGGTGCAACTAAGGGATCTTTGCTGTTTTCTGAGCCTGACTCAGTCAACTTTCCTTTCTGGTCATGTTGTAACCTTTCTGCGTAATACATTCACTCTCCTAGGGCTCAGCTGTAAATATACCAGGCCTAGGCTACAGAAAGGACACACATCTAGCATAGAATAAGATATTGAAACTCTTATCTGATTATTTCAGACCTTAAGTTACTGGAGCTCTCTGCAGTATTGTGTAAGGAATTAATTGCACACAAACACACATTCACCTGCTATGAAATAAGCAGACCAGACACTTTACCCATGAGAAAAAGCTGCCACATATGTATCAAATTGGACTTTGATGCTGCAGGCAACACTCCTCTGCAACTGCCCTCCGAACTGCCCATAAGCAAAGCAGCCCTGCAGACAAACGGAGGGCTCCTCCACCAGAGCTGGCAGATTGCAGAGGCAGTAGATCCAAAAGCCTGGAGGGAACTGCACAAGGAATACAGCAGCACTAACACCACACTGAAACAACTAACAGGGAGAAAAAGAAAAGAAGAAAATAGCCAGCCCAAAACTGATAGACATCTTTAATTTAAAAACTGTATAAGTTTATTCATTGGGAAAGTGCAAAAAAATACCCCAGGGACAGTGCATTCCACTTCAACAATTAAAACTGCATTAAAAAGTAGATAGGAAGGTCTGAATCTTAAAAAGAACTAGCACAAAAGCTACTGCTTTTCTTTGTTTCAATATATTTATCTTTGGGCAACAGAGATAGTCACTGATTAATTTTTTAGGTACTTAATTTACAACTTCATTGCTTCTATTTGCAAGTCATTCTGTTCCTTATAGATGCTAGCTTGGGACTGGAGAACCAAAACACACAGGCACTTAAGAGAGGGCAGTTTTGAAAGAATGGGGATGTTGGGCTCAGTCACATACTGCTGGGAGGAGACCCAGTTGGAGCTACTAAATATTCTAAGTAGATATCACCCCCAATTGTTTCTCTCTAAAATCTGAGATAAGATGTTCAGTACCACTCATAAAAGCAGATTCTGCTGCAGCTGAGGGGATGCAAGCTGGCAAAAGGAAAGCACAGGACTACAGCAAGCTTACAGCAGGTGTTGCTTGAGGGAGCTGCCAGTTTCTGACCACTGGACCTATTTTTGCCGTAGAAGTAATTATCTTGAAAATGTTGCAGATAGGTCTTACACCCATAGCAGCCTATTCTCATCCATACTTGTTACTTCGCTTCAGCTGGGCTTTACAAGCCCAACAGGATTCTCTATCACATAGCAATTGTGTATCTTTTGCTAACACTCTCTGCCCAATGATTTCAAAATATTTTATAAGCATCACTCCTAAAGCTTAAACCAAGCTTCACCAGAAGCTTAAAATTCTCTGACATACAGGTAATTTAAAATACCTGTAAACATCTGCCAACAAAATGCCAATAGAGTTCATCTCCTGAGTCCTGAACTCATCCTTCCTTTCCTTTTAAATTCTTTTTCTCCTCCCACCTATTTATTACAGCAAGAAGGACTACATTTATTCTGCACAAGTTTATTAACCGCAATACAGACAAGTGACTTCCAGTATTACACTAGTTCCTAATTCCATATGGAGATTGCCTGTCCAGTCCATGTCAGTATGATCTCCTGGTTTCAGCTGACTGTGTTTGGTTTATGTCTTTTGGCTTTGCTGTTCTCATGATGACTGTCTTCAGAGGGTGCTTGGCCCTTTCCGTTTGTCCCAGATTCCTCTGGAAATTTCTGACCCTCAGCCAACACCTGTCGAATAGTCATGTTGATGCGGGAGGACTGCAGGTACTTGGCACACACCTGCCAATCCTCATCAGAGCTGTGCTCAATGACTGAGCCAACAGGAAGGTCTGAAGAAAGAGCTTGGTCGAGGCATGAAGGCAGAGCTGTGCCCTCGGGGTTGGGGAGGACGCGGGGAACAGCATGGTACAGCAGGCGGCTGAAGCCAGACATCACCATGATATCTCCACTGTGCATGAACATTGCTGTCGGGGCCTCCTCCCGCTTCAGGCCCCCAAGCAAAAATATCGAGGATTGCCCAAAACTAGAGATGGTATAAGGATGGAGAGAGAAGAGAAAACAAATTCAGGCAGAGAACAATTTTCTGCACAGGAAGAAAATATCAGTAGTTAAATTCCTTTATGAAAAACACCCCAAGCAACCACAAAAAACAGATGGACTCCTAAGAACAACTTTTCAGTGGGAACATGGCAAACAGGCTAAGAGATCTGGTTCAAGACAGGCACAGTGTGAGCAATTGCCCTGCCAGGTCTGAAGCCCTGCTGAGATACTTCTTTAGTACCTGACACTGCTGCTTTAGAACAGAACTCTGCTCTGTGCAAAAGAACTCTTCACTCCAGGCACTACATCCATGCTATTCAAGCAGTCCTTAAAGAAAAACTTATGTCCCTGACCTACAGCCTTCTGCTAATCAGATCTTCTGACAGTGAAGATTATATACCCAAACTACATCATACGGCCTTCCTATAACCATATGCAACCCTAGAAAAAAGCCACCAATCTTTCCATAACACTCAAGTGTGCTTTCCTTGACTCACCTGAATGACAGCAGGGGCCGAGAATGGTCTAGTTCAGACTCATCCACATGAATTCCCAGTGAAGAGTCAAAATGATAGTAGTTCAAGATCCCTGCTTGGGCTTGGAAACCCCGGAACCCACAGGCTGCAGCCACTTGTTCTGATAGGAATGCAAGGTCTGAGGGGAAAGGAGTGTGGTGATTTGCTGAATACTTCTGGAAGGATGAGAGGGGGGAGAAAAAAAAAAGAAAGCCACACCCAACACATCAGAGCAGCAAATACAACTGGAAACAAACATTGAAAAAGAACTTGAAAGTCTGGCTGATAGCCACGGAGAAGGACATCACATTTGCCTAGAAAATGACTACAGCACAGGCAGAACCACAGCAAGTCTACCTCTTACCATTAAAATCATGGCCTAGGCTGAGAGTGCCAGAGATTCAATGAATTGTGACGTTAATCATTATATCTAGATGCTAAACTTGAAATCAGTAAGATTAGTACCAACATCCTGAGGATCTTCTCAGTCACAACCTGAAGCTGCCAATGGAAAGACAGTCCTGTAGCTCATCAACAGAGCTCCAAAACAACCATCTTTATTCTCAAGCATCTTATTCTTTCATGAGTAAGAAACAGTAATCAGTTGCAAGCCTACTTTTTCTCTCTCCCATGAGTGATTCTGAGAGGACTGGAAGATAATAACCAAACTTTTATTAAGGCCATCCAATAACAGGTTGACCTGGTAAATAAAAAGCTGCAAGCAGATTTGGTTATCTGCAGTATACAGGTAAGATGCATATTCACTCTGCCCGTGTTTATCAGCCTTCATCTGTCTCAGTCTTATGAAAATAGTTTATTTTGATCAGGATCCTCAAAACAGCTGTTGGTTGGTAAGAATGTGCTATACTGGTTCAGACTCCCTTAAGCTCAAAATCACAAGAGCAGCAGTCTCTTCTTGCTCCTGCTCAACCCTCCCAAGAAGAGGAATTTCCCAGAAGTCACACTCAGCTTTATTTAGCAATGCTTTTGTAATCATCCCTTTTGGTAGGCAAAAATGCCACTTACTCTGAAATAGCTGCAGGTTTAGAGCTGAGTGCATGCTCTCATGTTAACTTTCAAAGGAAAGAATGCAGCAATGGACTTTTGCTGTTAAACCCTTCACAGTAAACTAATACAGATTAAAATGTTCTTGAAAACACAGTTTGTTAGTGCCTTTCCTCAATACTGTCTTATAGGATCATAAACATTTTATTCCATGATGTTCTTCTCTGTTTGCCATTCTGAGTGCTTATGGCTAAGAAAAATGGAGAAGAATTTAATCTCAATACCTTAGTATTCCAGTTATAATGGTAACCAAGGGTCACCCAGCGCAGCTTCTCCAATAGGCTCCTGGGCTCCCATTTACTGGAACCTTTCCTTCTACAGAGACAAAATATAAAGAAATAGGATATGTGTTAATTTCTGAGGGGTCTTCTGGTAGTGCAGCATACAGTAATGAGATTCACTCATCCATTTCACAGCCTATTAAAACCAATCAATGCTATTAAAAACAATCAATACTAAACTTTTATTTTCAGTGCCAATACTTTCTTCCTCCAAAGACCCTGAAAATTTAGTTCATGCAATGTGTGCAAGCTATGGGGCCTACTGCCAACTGTTGTCAGTTTGAAAGCTTGTATTTTCAACATGGTACCTAAGAGCTTGTCAGATGGAAACAACACAATGAACTGCGCAGATTTAGAAATCAGAATTAAACATGTCCTATTTGAGCACCTGAAAGACTGGAATCTGAAGATCTAAAGGTGCAAATGCAAGGAAAAAATATTCTAGGTACCTACTGGAAAATTACAAGAAAGAAAAATGAGTTGCCTGACAGTGAAACACAGCATGCTGCCTAATACTGCAAAGGATGGTGAGTTCTACTACTTGGTGCTTTGATAAAACATCCTTAGGACAGACTGAGTCACAGTAAAAAGCAAGACTTCTCTAGCTATGACCACAGCGTCAAGAAGTCTAGACGGCAGGTGTCCCCTTATCCAGGCTGCTACACAGGACAAAGAACTGTTCTTATCACATGACAACCCTAAAGTAAAGGGACTGAGTGGTCTGAAGCCACACACCAATTTACCATTCTTACTTGAAGGTGATGAAAGCAAGAGGCTTCAAGGACGGGCTTTTAGAAGGACTATGGAAAAGCTCTTGAAAAGTTACAGAGTATAAGTAACTAAATAAGACAGAAGTATGTTAGTGACAAATACAAAAAGGAAGATACACATCTATCTTCTAGTCTACTCATTCCAGCAATTTCAGCTTATTTTTCTTAAGTCAAGTCACGTGGTATGGTAAAAAAAGAAAAAGAAAAGGGAAATACACTGAGAAGATAAATAGTAGCACCAGACGGTTGGCTCTCATTTATAGCCTCATTAATTCAGCCAAACATGCTCTCTTTTACAAAAAAAAGATTTGTATTTGTGCTGCCATGGTCAAGTCTCAGTCAAACATCTGCATTTAGTGTGCATTTCTACCTGGATATGCAGCTTGTTCCTGCCCTTCAACTATGCCATGCTGATAGCTCCTAAGATAAAACAGGACCAGGAGTAAAAGGCCAGTTTCTCTACTTTTAGTAATTTTTCTTAGCTCACTGATTACTGAAAGTAGTCTTGCCAACTTCCATCTGTCATATGGTAACAGCAACTGCAATTACCATAAACACCAACACAGTAACTGTCAAATACATGTTGCTTGGAACAATTTGTGTAGCCTACAAGCAGGTAACACAGCATTTAGAAAACATGGAGCCCACAACTTGTTCCTGTACAACCTTCAATTAACAATGTTCATAATGAAACATTTTTAGCATGTGCCTTTCAAAAGTGCCCTTCTTTCGCTACAGTGCTAGTGTTTGCACAACAGCAAGAGCCCAAATGCGTGTGGGAAGTCCTCATTCCCAGAACTTGGTATTCTGCATGTGATTTCATGTGTGATTGCTAAGAAGGGGAAAGTGTGAGTGTTGTGTATCTTGAAACAATGAGGTCCTGCAGGAAAACACAGAAAAGGTCTAGTATAACTATGTTAGAACAAGCATGGGAGCTTTGGTCTGAAGATCCCTTGTGTCTTTATTTACAGGGTCATGATTGCATCTGTAAAACCCCTCCAGCCTTTTCCTTATACACAATGATGGACATATCTATATATCTCCCTTGTGGGAATGCTCTATCCCCTTTTATGCTTTTAATTGTCCCCAGTACCAGAGGCAATACTCAGGCTCCACTTTGTGAGGAAAGCACAGCATATATGTCTAGGAACTGTATAGATTCACCCTACCTTGTGACTCCTGCATCCTAAAAAGAGCAGGTAAGCCCCAAGGACATGCATGCATTATCCTGAGGCTTTAAAAATCATTAAAGTTGTGACCCATCTTGGAAGTAGACCTCTTTTTAGTTAAGCACTGTTTCTCGCCTCCTAGAAAGGCTTTCACTACAGATACTAGAGAGGCTGGCTAGTTTTGATCTGCTGCCGCTAGGTATAAGCACAATACAGCAGTTTGCTCACTTGAAGACTTAGGCAAGTACTTCATAAAACTGCCAGTGTTGCTGCTAGCCATCACTCTTCCAAACACTGTTTTCAACTGAACTGGATTCAGCTGCAAATGAACTTCTGATCATTCTCTGCACGCAGGAGGTCCTGCTGGGAGAGGCCTGTCAAGCTGGAACAGTACCCCACTTTTTTCAGCCACTGGGCATAATGCACAATCCTTTCAAAGAACAATTTTTCATCCCTTGATGGAACACAAAAATGGTGTCTACATTTCTGTAGCTAATTCTGATCGAGCCTAGAAAACACAAGTGAGGGCATAATTTCTCTCCTAGGTGCAAACGGCTAGAAGTCCAAATCTTGCTTTTGCCATTCTGTATCTTGTAGATGTCAAGAGTTTTTTTGAAGAAAAATCTCAGCATGTCAATCTCACTAAGAGACTGAGGTGGAAGATGAGCATTGTAGGGAACTCTGCACCATCACATGAAACAATCATTATGAAAAATGAGCGGTGAAATCAATAAGGTAATGATAAATATCCAAGTGGCTAAAAGGTTGTGTAAACAGTCTGTCTTATATGTCTTTTTACAGGTGACGTTAATAAAGTTCAAGCTTTAAAAGACTTTTTCTTTTTTTAAACTTTCTACCTGACTTCAAAACTGGGACAAATTCTCCATTAAATTCCAAATCAGGTAGAGGAAAGGCAACTGCATCAGCCGCAGAATTCTGAACCTGAAGGAATCTTTCAGATTAAATAGGATTGCCATAGAAATGGTACATTTAATACATTTAATTCGATGTCATGCTGAATTAAGAAGAACCACAAACAAAACCAAACTAAAAGAAATACTTTAGAAAATAAGAACACAGAAACTGGTAGATTTAAGAAGTTCAAGAGAGTACCGCTAACAGCACAATTACAGTGTACCGGGTCTAAGAGCTGACTGGGAAGAAGTGCTACCATTAGTGGGGAGTTTTGGAAAGGATCCCTTTTGCCTCAGGATAACTGAGGCCTAGGAGGACTTCATGGTTCTACCTGTAACTGAGTTTAGCAAGCTTCCAAGCACCGCATCAGCCAGGGTCACTATTTAACATTTCACTGATGGCTTTAGAACAATATGCTACTAGAAAATCCCACTAAGCATGAAAGCAGAGAATTAACAAGGAATTAACAAGGATGCATGTGAAGTCATGAAATAGCCATCTTTAACTTGGTGTGACACCATCTGTATGCTGCCAGCATGTACACAATCTTCTTCAGCTTTCCTTTCCTGCTCCATTTTCTTAGACCTTCACAGAGGTGAGATCTGGCTCCATTAGTTTTGACCGCCAAAGGTTATAGTGGAGTTACCTCAGCTGCTCCTTGCTCTGTCCCCACAGGTCCATGGTCTTCTCAGGAGCCATGTGTAGGTCCAGGTTGCAGACATTGGGTTTCTCAGGGTATAGCTTGAGACACTGCTTCACCCAGTGACGCTGGCAGCCCGGAAGGAATGGGTTTGGTATGAAAATAAACCCTGACCACAAATAAAAACGGAGAGGATGGAGAGAAAGTATGATTAGGAGTTTCCCTATTTTTTTTCTGAATCTAGAGCAAAGGACAGGAGTCAGAAGTAGTGAAAAAAACTGACTGTGCATATAAGCTGATGAAATCTATTACAGGTAAGTTAAAACTTATTGGTTTTTTTTTTTCAGAAAAAAACAAATGATGGCACAAGGGAAAAGGCAGAGAGGGCAGCCTGTGGTCCAAACAAAAAATGACAATAAAGGACATATCTGTGTAAGGCATATTGATTACAGGAGACAAAGGAGTAAGAATATGAAAATCCAATTGCTTTGGAGCAAATTTTATTTTTTCAATTATTCAGCATGACTTTTGTCTTAAGCCCTGCAAAGTTAAAGTAATTCTGGCCTAGTTTTTCTACACTTCAAACTAACTTTATCCTGTCTCTGAACTCATACTTTCTTCCTATTGCTACTTCAGAAAGAAGTTCCTGGGCTGAGCCAGTGTCTAGTAATGTAGTGTCCGCCCCTTTGCTTCATGCTTATTTCCAGGTAAGTCTGGTTGTATCCACATTTGCATTTTGATACAGTAACACTCAGAAAGGGGCATGAAAGTCAAATGATATCCCAAACCACTTGCTGTTGACTGCAAATACTTTGCAGGCATTGTTAATTAACAAAACAAAATAAACATGCAGCTATTCTGCACATTCATTTAGCCAGGCACCTCAGGCAGGGTTCAAGCAGTAGCCCATATGAGAAAAGCTATTAATCTGTACTGTACCTACTCTGAGAATCAAGGCACTCTCTCAGAGACTGTCAATTCAGTAAGGCTCACCAACACAAAATCCACATGCAAAGAGAGGTAAGGATGTAAGAGGAACAAAGGAAAAGGAGGTTTTAAGGTTTTGGCCTACTGTATCTTTTTGAACTTCTCAGTCATATCAAGTTAACAGAGACAAAAACGGATGAAAAAAGAAGCAGCAAAGCTAGGAGTCTTAGCAGGATACAAACTTGCCTTGTCAAAGTGGTAATAAAAATACAAAAAGAGCAACCTGCCAGCATACCTCACAGACTCAAGATTAAAGTAACTGGTTAGAAAAAAAGCCTTTAGCGTATTAATAACACATGGTCACTCACTTCACTCTGTTTCCTGCACTTTCAGACTATGGTGGCCTTCTGATAGGTTTGGCTACAGGAAGTTTCTTTGCCAGAAGCATTACATTTACTTTCTGTTGGCGTTTGCATAGAACAGAATAATAATATTGCCCATCCTGTCTACAGTTTTTGATGTGGGGTCCTTGAAGCACTTTACTACATTCATGAAATTACACTCTACTATGTATGTATTATCCCCAGGTATTAATAAAGGCATTGAAGCCTGGAGGGCTAGTTACAAGCAGAGATGAGAACAGGAATCCAGATTTTATGGCTTTTATATCACAAGCTTGGAACATGCTCATGTCACTCCAAACCTTTCCTTGACCTAAGTTTCTCCTAAGAAACTAGACTGGTCTAGAGTTACAAAAGCAGTAACAACTAAAAAATGGGTTACTATTATGCTTACTGTATCAAGAAAGACAGGAACTGAATTTCTAACAGTTGCAGAGCTTTACTATAAAATTCTATGCAAACATAGAGCAAAGATTAATAGTGCTAGAATCAGTAACTTGCACACATAGGAGGGAGAAGAGTAAGAAATAAGAAATGTATTTCTGTAGCAATCTTTCTGAACTGACTAAAGTTCAGAAACACCACAGACAAACTTTGAAGACAACATAACTAAACCTCTTCGCCTTGAAAGATGTGGGGGGAAGGGCAAAAGAATTACTCTGTTAATCTGTATACTAAAGAAAGCTGCCCTGAGGAAGTAGATGCAATTCTCTGACTGCAGCAGTATCTTGCTACAAACTAGGAATTAATTCGTACCTACTGAAAGTGGTCTCCAACCTCAGTCAAAGGAAGGATAAGACATGCAGATGTCTAACAGCAAGAAAAACCTCTCATAAAAAAAAAGTGTGTCAATTACAAAGACCCAAAGACAGCATCACATGCTTCTCACAGAACTCAGGAAACCACAATAGAAATTCGCCCAGATCCCTTAGTCTTCTATTTCATTGCTTACTGTGTGGACAAAACCAAATTCCTTTCCATTCGCTCATAGACAAACTAAAGAAATTCTTACTTCACTTAGAAGGCTATTGGGACAGTTGGTTACACATCTCCTACTGTTTCAGGATGTCCAGATAAAGGTAGCTGAAAAATGATAAAATATTATTCTTTTCAAGTCCACATGACTTGATTCTAAACAGGACAGATAATTTGTCAATGTATTTGCATTTCATTTTAGTAAAAGGTTTCCTTTGCCAAAGCAGAAGAAAAATGCAGTTAAGTGGAAAACCTGTGATTCCCCACAGCCCCTATGTAATTACTAGGAAAGACATTTAGACAGACAGTAAATGGCAGGCAGACCAAGCGAGGGCAGCTATAATATGACAGGTAAGTGGAACAAAACATTTATAGAGGCAAGAAGAGGCAGAAGCCTTTCTCCTGAAGTTGTTCAATTCCCTGTGTATTAAACATGCCAGATGGGTAGCATGGCTGCTTCAGTTTCAGGAATGGTAGGCTGGCTTCATAGCAACCACCCACAGAAACTGAAGTCCCAATGAACCAAAAGAAACATGAGAAAAAACAAAATCAATCAAACAAAAATCCCTGAAATAAGGAGGATCTGGGGAACTACAAAGTCACCAGCCTTACCAAAACCCCTGATAAAATTATGAAGCAAACTTTCATGGCAGCTGCTTCCAGACACAGTGGTTGAGAACAGACAGCATGAAAGGCAAATTTTGTGTAACCAGCCTTATTGCCTGCTACAGTGAGATGTCCAGACAAGGGGAAAACAGGGGATGTTGTTTACCTTGGCTTAAGGAAAGTTTTCCACTTGGTCTCCTGCAGCATCATTGGAGCCAAACTGAGGGCCCATAAATTTTTTGGGGAAATTGAAAGGGTAAGCAAAAGGTGGCTGGATCACCAGGCTTAAAGAATAGTGATCTGATGATTCAAAGTCTCACCAGCAGCTGTTATGAGCTCTGTTCTTTGATCCTGGGGCAAAGACTGATAACTACATCTACATCAACAACATGGATGGATGGGATGCTCACCCCATTTCACTTACAGATTGCACTAAATTGGGGCAGCAGTGGATATGCTGGAGGCTACTACTGCACCTGAAAGGGGCTTTGACAAATGAAGGAACGGGCTAAAGAGAACCTCAGGAAGTTCAACAGTGGTAATTTTGCATCAGGGGCAGAAAAACCCCATGCAACAATACGGGCCCAAGGGCTAAGAGCAGCTCCAAACCAAGGCCAGGCTGCCTTGAGGACAAACTGTGTGAGCAGCGGTGAGGGCTGGTGACACATCCTGGTATTGAGCACTACCTACAGAGAGAGGAGGGGAGCCAGATTCTTCTCAGACGTGCACAGCAAGATTAGGAGAGACACCAGTCACAAATAACAGCAAGACAAATTTTTATTAGATATAAGGTTTAGGAAAAAAACATGGCCAAACATTGGTACAGGTGCCCAGAGAGGGTGTGCAATCTCTATCCTTAGAGATTTCCAGAATTTACCTGTACAAAGCTGTCAGCATCCTGATCTAACTTGCAACTTCATCCTGCTTTAAGCAGGGTGTTGGCCTAGACCTCTGGAGGTGCTTTCCAACCTAATGCCCCTCTGTGACTCTACCAGGTAAACTGCAAACTAAAACATATTTCCATTTCTGAAATAATTTGCCTAATGAAATTACTCTGTATATTGAATAGGCCTATTCACTTACTGTACTCAGTGTCCTACACTGACAAGTAGATGCCACACTTCAACTGTGAAACTACTGTATTTCAGCCATGTACCCAATGTGCATGATATATATTGAGAAAAAACAGATTCTACAGAAATAAAGTCTCTGTCAAAGGCAACAGGAACCCATTCTCATGAGCTATGGTCTGGTTGATCTCACTGTGAAACAACTGGCTCTTCTCACCTTCATAAATATTGCTGCATCCCACCCTTTAGCTGATTTGTTCATCCTCCTCACTTATGACAACATTAAATTACACTTAGGCAAACCAAAATAGCTTTTTCAGTCAGGACAAGAAAGGTAAGATTGAAGTTGCATGAATTCAAAGCAACAAGGTTGTGTTTAATTCTTCTTGAAATCAGAGGCACCTACCTGGATACCCCCTGAGGCCATAGGCTTTCCACTGGCTAACTGGCTGTAATCCTGCTCTGTAGGCATCTTGATCACTGACTGAAGAAATACTGAGCTGTGATCTGAACACCTGGCAAAAGAAAACAGTTCTGGTTAAAAAAAAAAGTGAGAAACACAAAACTCCTCCAAAACTAGCATCTAAAAGGAAGAGTACTACCACACTTGAAGGTATTACTACAGGTTTTACTTAGGGATGAGGAGAGGTGTCCCCCACTCATAAGAAAACCCAAACAATATATACCAGTGAGAAAAAATTCATCATGATTTTTCCACAGTACAGCCTCATCATTGTAAAACATTCTGGTAATTATCAACCTCCATTAGAGAGCAATATACTCGTAACACTTTATACTTCGAAGAACATTCCAAATACAAGTTGCTCATGATCCTATAGGGTAGATGACTATTCTCATCTCTAATTTACAGAAGGATAAGCAGTGCAGTGATGAACTAGCCAAAGCTGTCCGATGTGAAGGACTACAGAAACCCTGTCAATTCTGAATGCCACCCTGCCACTTCTGTTCCCAACAGCAGGATCACCAGCTCAAGGCTCGGCAAGATGTACTTACTGGACATATTCTCTTGGGTTGCAATAACACATGTATTTAAGCTAACATTTGCTGAAAAAAACCCACCGAACTCACTCTACTGTGTTCTCACTCCCTTCTTTCCTTAGGACAGGGAACTGTCTTGAGGAGGGCAGGGTAGAGGCATGTTGGTTTTGTTCTGGCTTAGTTCCCCAGTCTAGCTCTCCATGCAGCAGTGGAAAAGTACAGACTCATATAAGGAAAGAGACGGCCAGGCACAGTAGGAATAAACAGGCAGAGACTGCAAGACTTTGTAACAACTTAAGGTGTATATCAAATTAAGGCCTTTGCACACAGCCTCTGTAGTGGTGCATGTGTAAATCAGTCTCTTTGCAGCTGACAGCTCTGGTTAACATTTTATGAGCAACAGAACTAAATTACATACATTGAATTTCTAAGAAATTCTGAATTACTGCTGGACAGCACCTTCTGGCAATGTAGTTAAGTTTTACCCATTTTTCAGCTCTCTGTCAAAAGCAGCTCTGTGAGTGCCAGCCTTGAGGAGCTTACTTCACAGTCCTATCCACAGAATGTCCCCAGGAAGGCTCATCCTCTGACCAAAACTCTGCCACATCACTGCCTGCTCAAAGTGCGTCCACACCAGCTGTTGCTTGGGCTTCTGAGGAACAGGAGATGTTTCTACGCTGAAGAATTACATGTGCTGAATCAGTTAAATAAGTCCGATAACAGGGCAGATGGGGTATGTCACACTTCACTGAAGAGCTCAATTGCTTGAAGCACTTTTCTGAGAAAAAAGAAGCAGTATTATCTGGGCCAGTCTGCCAGCCTGTAGCTCTTAAAGAGAAAAGCCAGATGTTTTTAACCTGGGGGAAAGAGGAATAAAAGATGTTTTCACTAGTAAACTGTCACCTGATCTTAGAAGGTAACAGGCACAAAAAGAATCATATTGAGAGAAGACAGATCCTTGTGTTGTTTTCAAATACTCTGAATTTCCCAGAAGAGCCATAATGCTGTAATCCTTTACCAAATATAGGACTGCTGCAAGCTCAAGAAAGGCTGAAATGATAAAACCTTCATTGGTTAATTCTAATGCCTCTAACAATTTCATATGGGTCAGGTTTTGTGTTCCATTAGCAACAATAAAATTATAGTCCAAAAAGACAGAAAAATAAATACCTGAATAGAACACTAAAAAGAAAAGACTAAGCATTGAAACTATGAAAAATTAGGCAAAGTTTCATTTTAACTATATTCCCCACTCCTTTTTTTGACATAGGCTCCTAAGTAGAAAATCCCTGGTTAACAACACTTCAGCAGCTATGTGTCATCCTTTTGTGAGGTGACGAAACAGAAGACAAGTTTTAAGGATCATATCTTCATCACTAAAGGCATGGTAAATTACTATGATGGCTACTGCTTTCAGCTGTGCTCCCCAACCCACTGCAACAGTTGAACTCACCCTGATGACTGAGCCAAGCATTTATTATACAGGAGTGAGAAGGGAGAAGAAACTTGACTAGGGGGAAAACAGCACAGCAAGGGGCAGCTGATCCCAGCTCACCCAAGTACTTCAGGGCTAAGACAAGGGCCAGGAGGCCCAGGAAACAGTGTCAGCTCCGAGAGCGAAACTTGGGGGTTTTTACGTCAATACATTCCGCTGCTTAAGTATCACGTGGTTCTATTAGAAGCTTTTGAAGATCCCCTAGTGCAGAGTAGGGAGCTAATGAAACATTATGAAGTATCAGCCAAAGTAGTATACCCGTGACTACGCATCGCGCTGGCCAGGGGCGGCCGCACGGCACCCTGCTCCCTCGGGCAGCGCCCCACGGCCCAGGGGGACCCTGGGCGCGCCCGGCTTAGGGACTCCCGCGCGGAGGGGCCACGGGCCCTTCCCAGCTGCCCCTCCCAGGTCACGCCGTCATTTGTAAAACATCACAGGGATCCCTAAGAGGGTCAGCGCTCGAGTGCAGCGTCCTCTAGCCAGAAACGGGGCGGCACCAGGGATTCGGCGTCGGGCACGAAGGGGAACAGCAGGTGGAGAGAACGGGCTGCAGCGACACCGCCACAGCCCCGCAGAGACACCGCGCAGAAAGCGGGACGCCCTCCGAGCCGCTCACCACGGGGCACGGGCAGAAGCAACCTGGTATTACCTGGCCCCCCGGCGAGGAGAAGTCCACCACGCCCCGCAGGTCGGACGCGTCGCGCTGCCGATAGAATCGAAAGAGCCGGCGAAACGCATCCTCCCCACCCTCACGGGTCAGGGCCGCCGCCGCCATTTCGGGCCGGCCGGGGCGGGGCCGCCCCTCCCTCTCTCCGTCCTCCCCTCTCGCCGCAGTCCCGACATGGCGGCGGCCAGTGCAGTGCGGGCGGTGGGGCGCCGCTCCCGGCGGCTCTTCGACATCTTCGTGGCCGAGGTTCCCTGGACGGTGTCGAGCAGTGAGTCTGCGCCCCCGCTCCCATCCCTCACCGCTGCTGGGCCTGGCGGGGTTGGGCGGCCGCGTGTGCCGGCACAGGCCGGGGGTCGGGCCAGGGCGGCGCGGCTGCGCGGAGGCGCCGGGCCCGGATAACCAGGTGCGTTTCCCCACAGAGGAGCTGAAGGAGTACTTCTCCCAGTTCGGGTCGGTGCAGAGGTGCCAGCTGCCTTTCGTGAGTACCCGCGCGTCCTCCGGGCCGCAGTTCGTGTCTTCTCGGCGAAGCAGGGAAGAGCCGCCGGCTGGTCCTGCGGCTGAGGCCTTGCTCCGAAGCAGCTTCCCCGCTTCCTAGGAGCTGCAGTCTGGACGCCTCATCTTGTACTCTAGTGAGGTTTTCAGTGCTCTCTACCCTTAGCTCCTTCTTGCAGGAGCATCACCACTTGACTGCGAGCGCTAGGCCTTATTGAAGCTTAGTGTTTTCCATTGGCTTTCAAAGAGCTTTACAAAGCACATCCTTCACATCTTGTTGATGCTGGCATTTCTCAATAATTAATGTAAAAATGCTTTGAGCTTTTCTATCATCGTGTTACTATTTTTCTGACAGAGAATAAAGTTTTTATGTGCCTGGTCTAGCTGGCCAAAAACGAAAGGTGTGGGTATGAACCTCGCATCTTTTTCTGCTGTGGATTCAGACCCCATCCAGAGTGCGAGGCTAACACAAAACCCATAACCTCTGCAGGGTGCTGCCAAGCTACCAATGCCTCTGTCGTTTAGGCTGTTTATCTCCTGAGGATGTAGGTCAGGCATCATAGATATCTAATGCAGTTTCTTAGAGATGAGCAGTCAAAAAGTATTCCTTTGTGGGTAAGTTGCAGGCCATTGCTGAAAGTATCAAGGTTCTGTCCGCTTGTGTTTCTCCATGTGAAGTAATGGTCTGTTATATTAAGCTCAGTGTGTAGTGAACTTCAGTTAGTGAGCTGATGGGTTCACCTCAGTTGAGGATTAGTGTGGAAATGGAGAAAGATAGTTTGAAACAGCCTGGTTGTTTTGAACAGTTGAAGCTTAGGCACCTGCCTGTCACATCGTTTTTCCTCAGGCCCAGGACAGACTGCATCATTCTGTTGTAAAGTCTGGTGGCTTACCACAAACTCATGCATGTGTACCTTTAGATTCAGTGATTACTTAAGAAGTTTCATTAATGCTTAAAACTGCCAGAGGTACAAAAATCCCAGTGTAGGACAGCCTAATTTAGACATCACTGTGATACTGAAACCAGGCAGTGCCTTGTAGGTGAAAACTTCCCTGGTGGTTTGGAAGTGTTGCCTGATGATCAGAGTGGCTGAGCTGTTGTGAGCTCTGAGGGGGATCTGAGTAGACATAGAAGGCACTTGGATACACCTGGCTTTTCCTCATTATCACCTCTTTATTGACAATTGTCTTTTCTGACTGGTAAATTATTTCTAAAAAGAACTTTTTTCTTTCCAGTGCAGTTAGTGTTTGTCATTCTGAATTGCAGAATGCTTTCTTAGTCTCTTAAGTAGCTGTTTTATATCTTGCTGAATGCATTTCATGTACTGTGGCCATTTAAATGTCAGTTCTGTTGTGAGTGATTATTATTAGTAGATAAATACTGCAGTTTGAAACTACTGCCTATGCATTATTCCAGGCTTCAACCATATCTTAGGATTGTGATTTTTTTTTAATTATTGCTAGATTCAAATTGAGAGGTATGTAGAACAGCCTTTGCTAGACCCCACATGCTGTCACTGACAGCAAATGTCTTAGTGTGAAGAAACAGCAAGTGTGCCAGTTCCTCTGATCATTTCTGAATAATCCTTAAATTCAATATCTGTAGAAAGTTTTTAACAGCCTCTGTGAGTATTTCCTATAGTAATTGCATTTTGTTTTTTTTAACTGGTAATTAGGACAGAGATACAGGCTTTCACAGACGTTATTGCTGGATTAAATTCTCAACTCCAGAAGAAGTTCAGAATGTGTTACAGAAGGACTCCCACATTCTTGAAGGTTCCAAGGTAATGTGCTAATTCCTTTCATGAAGTAAGGCGATGAGTTGACTCTAATTCTGCTTTCAGTTGGATACAGTAACATGAAAATATTACCACAGTCTTTCAAAGTGTGGTTAAGGATTTTGTCACTCAGTGTGCTTTCAATGTTTTTTAAATCATTACCACTTCTGTTTATTCCCTCCTCTCAGCTTGAGTTGTTAAGGGTCAAGATCATAGAGCTACCAGAGAGATCACACATGCAAGAGACTAAAAACTCCTGCTATGCTAAAGTAATACGAATTCAGTAAAACTGTTTGGGATTTACTATGCAACTAGTTTGCACTTTGAAACACAGGTTTCTGCAGGTGGATTCCAACATCTGATCTGGATGTTGAGTGGCTGGGGAAACGTGATAAAGAAAGTGATGCTAAGTTTTGAACTTTAGTGAAATTTATTTTTCTTCAGCTGTCATTTCATACAGGAGAAATCAGCTGCTTGCTTTCATGTGTTCAAGGCAAATTTAAAGTTGCTTTAGTGTAGGGTTTTATTCTCTCCATCTTTAACATTTTAAATGTTAGTGCATTAGTGTATGGGATCAAGACAGTGTAGTGGTCTGGCACACAGACACTTTTGTATGTCATTGACTGGTCAGCTAGAGCCAGACAACTATATCCTCCAGCGTCACTCCAACACAGAAACTGAGCAAAGCCATCTCACCGTTTTCCCAACGTCTAGTGTGCCGTGGTGTTGACAGATAAGGAATAAAGGACAGGGAGTCAATGGCTGCCCAAAGCCATTGATTTGTTAACAGCTCTCATGTCAAAATCGTTAGAAACTTGCATCTGGTATGTTCCCCAAATAGGGGATTTTCTTACAGACTTGTATGTGCTTCAGCTGATACAACTACTCAGAGGGTGTACTACAGAGTGAAGTCATGAGCAACAAGCAGGCTAGTGTTATCAGACACAATCAGTTCAAGCCTTTGATTAATTAATACAAATTCTTCAATATCCTTTTGACAACTAGTTTCTTATTTTGAGACTTTGAATGCTAGTAGAAAGTAAAAGTAAAATGAATTGGCAGGAGACTTCAGTGATGCAGTATTTTGATTGTGATAAAGTATTTTGCTTGACATGGTTCATATTACTGCATAAGTTATTGTTGGTTGTGGTACTTCAGTACCCATTCCCAAGAAGAACCAACCTGCAAGTTCCAACTGTGGTACAAAAATGGAAGCAGAAATTAAGACTCCTTAAACTGTGACTAGATAGGCAGTAGGCTGGTCCTTCATAAATTGTGCTGAACTAGGATGTTATCTGTATGCAATTACCACATTAAGTACTAGAAATAGCATAGTATTTTGTGTAAGTTTCCTGGAAATTTTTGCTGCTTTTATTCTTGAAGCTTTAAGGATAGCCACATGCACTTAATTGCCTAGGCTTCAAAGACTATACTCTCACAAGAGGTGCAAGCTAAGAGACTTCTTTATAGTGAAATAAAAAGCAGACGGCAAGCAGTAGTTATTTTCATTTCTTAAAAAATGCAGGCTTCTCTAGAACACGAGCACTTCTCCCACTTGGTTCTAGGCTAGGTTTAGACAGTTGCTGGAACAACAAGCAATTGTTGTCCATATATATTCAACTTTCTTGTCAGGAAAGCCCTGGCTTGGGGCTCATGAAACTGAATTGGTTATAAATGTATCTTCTGCTTTCCATATCAATGGAAAATAATGAAATGAAAAATAAACCTTCTTGCCTAGCTAATTTCAATAATTTCCATTGTTTTCAGCTCACTCTCAGACAGCAGACCCGTAGAAGACGCAGTCAAAGAAAGAATCCAAGTGCATGAGTGGTGGAAGGAGGCTTTATTTCACTAAATGTAAAGAAACTAAAATAAAGATTACTGAGAAACTATGAATGAGTACTTGTTTTAAAACAGAATCCAGCTGTTTCCCCTCCCTTGTTCAAAAAAACTGTATAGCCGCACTAAAACACTGAATCGTAAACACCCCAGCATCTGTTACAGCATAAGACGATCATTATATACAGCAGGAAAGCTTTTAACAGATCAAGTCAAAGCTTTAGCTACCTACAAAAACTAAAGCTGTAGGAAGGGGGCTACATTGTTACCCTGAGATGCTGGGCAATGGGGAAATCAGCAAAGTCAGAGAACTTGCTAAAGAATCATGAATTCCCTTATGAAATGTTTCAGAGTGGTCTCCTTTCTCCTTGGGTAGCAGTCCTATGTAGAAGAATTAGTGTGTGTATATATCCACACGGCCAGAGTTGTGAACTGCCGTGTTACAACGCCATCCTCCTGTACACCCACTATTAAAAATCCTTTTGCGTGAAGTCCAAGCTTGCAGTCCATTTCCCTACCTCTCAAGGAGAAGAGACATTCAGTCCTTCCTCCTCTTCTTGCTCTCATGCTCATGTTCTTTAGGGCGGCTGCTGTCTGATGGCCGTTTAGAACCACCGTGTTGCTTAGCTTCTTCCAGAAACTTGTCCAAACCAAATGGATCCTCCTCAAATTGAACTGGCCCATCTCTGCCCCTGCCTCTTGTGTTACGATCCGAGTTAGAAAACTCTTTGTCAGGAACAAACCTGCAGGAGAAGATGATTCTCAGTTGACTAACTTCAGAGTACTAATTAAGAATATTTCTTAAATTTATTTCCTTACCTGTTGGTCTTTATTCGAGCCTCTAGATCATCACCATACACGTCCTTATCCACATTTTTACTTGGTCTGTAGATGTTTTGGGCCATATCCTTGCCACTTCTCCAAGGCTGGTCATAAACATTATAAATTTCATCCTCTCCTCCAGCAAAGCCACTATCCATACCCTGTGAAGAACAGCACAAGTGAATCTGTAAAACGTCAGCTAACTTAATTTAAGCTGACTGATCCAAATCACACTTATAGAGAGGCTTATATAAACTGTGAAAGTAGAAGTGTCTGCTTGTTAATTTTTGGTTCATCAGCTTTCCGTTCTTGCCTGCAAGTCTTTCACTGGAGACATGAAAAAGAATGATTGACAAACTGCAGGTCTATTGAGGGATTTGCTGAAGCCTAATATATTCTGTCATCTCTGAATAGTATAAAATTCAGAGAAAATAAATGTTGCTGTCAAGTGTTTATATCTTCAGAAGTATTATTAACACCAGCAGTAATGGGAATAGAAAGTATTTACTTCTTTCTGAAAGCAGATTTCCCTATTCGGTCAGTACATTTGTACAAGAGAAGAAAATGAGGTCACTGCAGCTTGAAGGCAAAATAGTTTTTCTCCCCACTCCCCAGTGAGAAAAATCACAACAAAAACACTTTAATTCAGCTATACACTTAGAATAGTCGATTTTTTTTTTTTTTTTTGCACAGGCTCTGGATAAAGGAAATCAACAGTTCCCTAATCAGTTATGTAAAGACTTCTTTCTGAGTGCATCCACACCAACCATGAGAACAGGCTCCCTTTAGTATTCTAGGCATACCCACTAAGGAAGGATGAACATGTTCTCATAGAAAGCTACACAGCTGTGAAAAGGTATTTTACCTTGCTCTGGTTGAACAGCCTCTGGTCATACTGGATTTCATTGGATGGCCTGGGGTTGGGTACCCCCAGGGCAATAACTTCACTGATATCTCTGTTCTCATTTCTTTGCAGCTTTGACCTGAATTAAAAATTTAAAAGTTTTATGAGGTCAGTAAACCATAGTTGTTGACATGTTCAATTGCAACTGGATCCTGTATTAGATGCTAACAATTTGCCGCAGGAGCCAGATTTTGACTGTTGTTCTTCCTTACTAGGTAACATTTAAAATTTGTCTCCTGGCAAAGGAAACATTTGGAAAAGTTATGTTCAGCTGGGCATGACATTTAAATTTGCTTTCCACTATCTGCAATTCACATCAAGGTGACTTGGTCTAAAATGTCATATTTATTTTTGCAAGAATCAGTGTAGTTATATTCTGGGAAGGCCAAGCAATCCAATTTTAACATATTAGAGATTTTAAGCCTCCAGAAACCATTTGCACTCAGAAATCTCAGTGGCTTCAGCTAGTAAGATATTTCAGCCTACCTTCATAAATCTAAGCTTACTTTAAACGAGCAGCTTCAAGAAGCAAAGCCACTATTGATAACTCTGGTCTCACCAAAATTAGAGGATTCAGGTTTCAATCTTTGCTGTCAACATGTTAATTAAACCGGAATATACTGAAGTTCTGCTAAAGAAAAACCCACACAAAACCAACACAGCACACCCCTCTCTCCCATTCATGTGGAAAATTCTACATTTTGAAGAGAATATTGCAATGTTTTCACACAGTAATACCTTTTCATACAATGAACTGTGCTTCGTACCAGTGACTATCTCCACAAGAAAAAATTCAGGCACTCACATCAAGAAAAGGAAAGCCCAGCAACAGGTTCCCTGGTGGGGAAGCCAGTGCCAGTACAAGAATAAACCAGGTTTTTTTTGTGACTCACCTTTTATCAGGGGCTGCCCGGGAAAGATTTCTGTCATGCTGTCTCTCTTTGCGCCGGTCATGTCGGATTTCGTCTCTTTCTCTAGCTTCTCCATCCTCTGAACAAATACAAGATTGCTCATTATAGACAAGTATTTGAAGTTTGAATTAATTATGCCAGACATTGGCACAGTAATTCAATTCAGTATTCTCTTACAGAAGAGTAGTGACCCTTAGTGCTATTGAAAATGTTACACTTTATTTAAAGTGAACACACGGAACACCACAGCTTTCTTATGCCCCAAGCAACTGACTGTCCTTGATAAGAGTCAAAGCAGACATACCCTAACAACTATGTTCTTCCAACTTTCAAGAGCTTCGAATACTTGTCTGTCTAGGAATGCAATATCAGAAAATCACTCAGGTTGAAAGGGAGTCTAATTCACAACCTCCTGCTATCAATGCTGAATTCAAACCAGGTTGGTCAGGGCTTTCCCCACTCAGGTGAGGAAAACCTGCAAGGATAGAGACTGCCGGACTTCCTAGGCAACCTGTTCCACTGCTGTTTGTCCTCATGGTGAAAATTTTTCTCCTAACATATAGTTGAAACCTTCTGCTTCAACTCTTGACCACTGTCTCATTCTTCCACCATGCAACTTGGTGAAGAGCTCTGACAATCATTTAGGAATCATTATGGGATGATCTTGTGGGTAAGTTCCCATTATTTGGCCCCAATGGCACATCATCTCCTAGCAGAACAAGCTTTATTCTCTCAGCATCACCTGAGCAGGCAGTTACTTGAGCCTGTGACCATTCTGATGGCCTTCCACTGAACTGACTCCTATTTATCAATGTCCGTCTTGTACCTGGAGGCCCATAACTGCACAAAGTATCCCAGATGCAGTCTAACAGGTCACCAATAAAAGGAAATTATTACTTCCCTTGACCTACTGGTTACAATCCTGCGGATCCAGCTTTGTATGCCCTTAGCATTACAGTTGCCAGGGCACACTGCTGGCTCATATTCAGCATATTGTCCACTACAACTCCTGGGTCCTTTCCAACAGAGTGGCTGTCCAGCTGGCCAGCCCCCAGCCTGTTGGTAAGAGGTTAGTACATCCTAGCTGCAGGATCTGGCTTTGTATGACCATATCCCTCCGCCTTCTAGATAGATCGTAACTGCTCTGTAAGTTCATCATCTTGATCTTTGAAGAGTGATTTCAATCAGAACGTAAGACTTATCAAAATGGTGACAATTTAGTTAGGTTGGCAGCAGGGATTTTAGAGCCTGCTGGCCAACAAAACTACAGCTCTGCAAGACCAGTTACAACAGTGCAAGAGACAGAATATTGTGTTTTACCAGCTTTGAAAACTTAAAAGATGGTTTAGTTCTTCTAAACAAAGTTGCCCTTCGTCTGCAACATGCTGCTTCTAAAAACATTAGTTTAGAACTGTCCATGAAAGCCACCACTCGCACTGATGCATTATTAACTCCAAAATTCTCAGTGTCCTAAACCTGTATACACCAACATACCGATATGAGGTTCAAACCTGCATCCCATCAAACCAGCCAGTGACTTAACCAATAGAGTGAATAGACGAACTGATGTAATGCTTAGAAATTTCAGCTGGTATTTGGATATTTTAAGTTCTCAGGTTATTGCTCCACATTTCAGTGTTAAAAAAAGCCATAGCATCTTAATAACAAAGAAATGTACCTTTTTCAACATGTGTTTTGATCCCTGCTCTTCTCTCCCTGGCTTTTTGAGCCATTTCTCGGAGCTTTTCCTCATGTTTCTCCTTTTCTTTCTGAGCCATCTTCCTCTCCACCTGGGCACGCATCTCTACTGCCTCACGAGCCTGCACAAATAAGACAGGTAAAAATACAGAAAGCCTACCACCTGGGATACAAGCAGATCTGTCAAGGAGTTAGCCAGTAAACAGGAACAGAAATGAAGCCAAAATTAGGAAGCTTAAAGCCCATCAGCCACAGCAGTTAGCGCTGAGAGACAAGACCCATGACTTCCGATAACTTAACCCATGCTGAGCCAATGATTCCAAGATAGTGGGGATAAGACCTTAAGTCTTACATTAGCAAAGAAGCAGAACAAATCAAAAAGCTATAGCCTATTCACAGCTGATTTTCTGAAGGAAATTAGCATACAAAGATAGTAAAACTATATGGAACAAAACAGTTTAAAGAACTACCTGACCTTTCTGTCAGCAATATAGAGCGCCTCAGCAAGTTTGGCAAAGTTTTCATTAATATGAACAGTCTGCAATCCTCTGCCATCTGCAGCCAGACGCTTATCTAATGGAATGGTGTAACCCTACAGTGGAAACAGAGAGGCAGTTAATCACAGAAACAGTATTTGTAATAACAAGCATTATTATATTTATTGTGTAAGAAAAAAAAAAAACACATACAAAACTCATAGCCCATCATTATTATGCCTCAATGGATCTCCTTTTCATACGTACTTCAAATTCTTACCTGGTAATACTAAGCTTCACTCCAATTCCACCCTCCCACCAAATCTGAATCACAGCTTTCCTTCAAGTTTCATCTTAGGACAAAAGAAAGTTTTCAATTGATAAGGTCCACTTTTTGCTTTGTCTTAAAAAATCTACAGATAATAGCTTCTCCAGTATCTCAGCTGTTTTACCTAAATGGTTTCCCTACCTGTTAAGAGGTTAGCTGATTCAAAATAAGAAAGTAAGGGGCAAGGCAGCCAGCAAGACACACTAAATACCAGTTTTGTTTTCCAAAGCTGAAACTCAAAATTATTAATAGATGATATTTTAAGATTTTTTTAGTGAGCTCTACAAAATTTCTGCTTTGGTTTTAGCATCTGCAACCTAAAAATTGATCTCCTAATTAGCATCGGTCCCAGTCAGACAGCTGTGTTGGGGTACACAAGAAAAAAGTAACCTCCAAACATGCAGCTTTTCCTTCCTCCATTTGAAGGGGCTGTCTCAGGACAACAGCTTAGTATGTTTCAGAATGATTAAACCAGTTACTGCAGCGAATAAATTCGCCCCTGTCTTGGAACATAAACTTAACAGCTGATAAAAATCAATGGGACAGGACCTACTCAAACAAGGAACAAAAATAGCTAGCTGACCAGTGGTAAAAATTAATTAATGAAAGAATGCAACAAGGAAAACTTTCCAGAAATATGGACTGGAGTATTAAAAAGAAACATGCTTGGGTCTCTGATAGTCTGGTCTTTTTCAGTTTAGATGGCTTTACTTTGTGACCTCGAGAGGTTTTGAGTTTCGACTGCGCTATTATGGGGATGTTAATTAATATAATTTTTTCCTCTCAAAATTTATAATCTCTGCCATGAAGTAACATATTTTCCCTCAGTTCTATACTCTCAATTGGACAACCCTTATATGCCAAACTGAAGAAAAATGAGCTGTATGATCATATGCTCTTCATGCTAGAAGCAGCCAGTTTACCTAACTCTAGAGGTTTAAAATCAGTATTATTCAAGCTTAAATCATGCACAGAAGTTTCCCATCAGGGTGCAACATTAGAAAAATAAATTTATGACAACTTAATTACCTTTGCATTTTTCCAGTTTGAAATGCATGGAGGAATTTTCCACTCTTGCTGCTCTTTCACAGTCATCTGATTTAAGAGAAGAAGCAAAGTCATCTTCAGAATCATAGTAAAAGGAAATACTGTTTTCTTTCTCAAAAGCAACTATGAAACTATTGAAATAAGTCAGAGTAGAAAGTTCAGGACTCCACTACAAAACCCCAACTCTTCTTAGGAGCAATAAGATTACAGAATCAAGGAATGGTTTGATTGGAAGGGACCTTAAAGATCAGCTGGTTCCAAACTCTCTGCCATGGGATTTATTTTTGTACTGTATCTTTGCCAACACTGAATAAAGTCCCGACAGCTCTTCAGCCATCCTCTTAAGCTTTTGTCACACAGGCCGTAACTCTCAGCCAGCTTGTTAACATCTGCACACTTAGCAGCCGTTGAAGTTGAACCAAACTGATGAACCACCACTACACTCATTTCTCAGAAGGAGCTAATCCTTAATGACACAACTTAATGTTATGGAAGATTATTTTAACAGTGTTGTCTAAAAGCAACATAAGGGTACCCAGGCTAAAGCCTTGGTCAACTCATTCATGCCATGAACTAATTTAGCAATGCAGCCCTGCATAAAATACATGAGACATCTACTCAACCTTTGACAAGATAGATAAAAAGACAGCAACTTACAGAACTGCCCAAATGAAAACAAACAAACAAACAAACAAAAACACTGCACCAGGCACCAAGTTTATCACTTAACATCACATCAAAAGATCAGTAAGGAGAAGGTACACAGAAATGAACTAGATCAAAGAAGAATTTGTGACCCACCTAAGCATTCAAAACTGAGAACAGCTATGGTGTTTCATACCTTTCTACTAGGAGAGTGCATTACAGGTGCCGGAGGAGATGGTGGTCCTCGCGGAATCTTCTTGTTAATTCTGAGCAATTACAAAAACAATTACAATCATCATGTTGCACAGAAATACACTTCAGAATCTTCTACTTGCCTTGAACAAGCTGTGAACACTTACTTGAATCTTGGAGGCTCCATAGGGTCCTTCTGCATTTCCACCATCCGAATAACTCTCTGTTTTGCTCCAGAGTTGAATGCAACTCCTTGCTGAGATGGTGTGTACCTGAATAAAACAGAGTGCTCAGTTTTCTGCACACAGCTAGATATTCCTTTCCCACCTCCATTTTTACTCAGTTCACTGCTCTAGCTGTGGTTTCATGTTATCCACAACAGTTTAAGACTATTCCACTATGAATGTCAGCAGCAGGTAACTGCCTAGATGATACTGCACTGAGTGCAGACTCAGTTACACCAGACAGAATGTAACTTCTCTTCAGGGATATATTCTCCTGTTTCAACCTAGATTCTGAAATAGAAGAAAAACAAGTACAATACACACAGCTTGTCACAATACTCTCCTCCACCTATGTCTGTGAAGCCCTGGTGACTTCTTACTGTTCAATACCAATCTCTTCACATACTTTTTTTTCAGAATTAACCTCAAGCCAAGTGTAACCCTGCCATGAAATTTTTCTGTGTTTGAAACAGAAAATCATCATAAATGAGTATCGGCCTCCTCATCATTCCAATTCTTTCCAATTGCTCATTTTCTATGGAGGAAGAACTTTGTTACATGTCTTGTTGTGGCTTGAAACTTGCAGTAAATACTTTCCTTTCAGGGCAGCATCATTAATAGTGATCCCTAGCAAATCTGTGTTTTGTTGATAAAACAATAACCCCACCAAAATGCCACAACTCATGACATGTTAATGACGTATTTCTACACACTTCAAACTAGGTGATCATTAGTGGTTTAATTCAAAATACATAAGCCAGTTTCATATTCCTTACAGAAGAACAGAATTCAAGAGGAATTTCTGTTCTCAGAAATTAAACAAATATGCCAATTTTAATCCATTTTGTCTATCACAACATCTTGCACAAACACCAGCACTACATACCGAATGTACTGTGCAGGAGCTAGTTTGTCAGCAGCTCGAACTGGCATGGCTGCTGCAACTTTCTGAGAGACTGATTTCTCCAAGGCTGCTCTTGTCTTCTCTGTTATCTGAAGAAAAAATACCACAGTGTGCATCTCATCCCAGATGCAAGACATAAAGCATACCACTGCTTACTAGGCACATCAGTGCATACAATACCTCTCTAATTGCCTCCTCATCTGGTCTTTGCAGTTCAGGATCATCTACATTCATGACCTCTTTTGGCACAAGATCTGTGTACTTGCTGTAAATAACCTGGAAGACATTAGATTTTACTTGTGCTGATGAACAGGAATAAATGTACATATATCAAAGGAAATCTTTCAGGCTTAGACTATACTTTGGGTACTAATTAAAATTAATATACAACTATAAATGCACTACAATTACATATCATTCAATTACTCCCATAGAAGACCTGGTTACATATATACTCTGGACCCCATTTTACAGATGGAGTGATCGAAGAAACAAAGCAATCTGATTAAATATAATTGTATAAACTGCTCTCAGAACTGGCATTAGACAGCAGTTTTCTGTTTCCCATTCCTAGTATTTTCCTTTTTAGGGACCTCAAGACAGACACAACCCCACAAATTTTTACTTTGTTTTCAAGGATTACTCAAGAATTTCATGCAAGTATTTTCCAGCATCTGGATTTTTTCACATCATTAGGTTTACTATTTTCTTGAAAAAATAAATACTTGAGAAATCTGGTCTTGACACTTTCCCTTATATAGGTACTTGAGTTTTCACACAACATGCAGCTAGCTGCTGGCAGCTTCCAGTCCCGGTTTAAAATATTGGGAAAGAACACTATTAGATGGCTTCAGGGAAAAATGTATTGTCTTACATTAATGCTTCAAAAGTATCCAACAAAACAGCAAGTTTTAGTTCCAAGGGTTAAAAGTCAAGAACTATTATTTCAAGTTCATTATGCAGTACATGTCCAACTACAAAATTAACCTTTAGCCTCAGCATTAATTAATCACATGAGAGGATTTTCTGCTTCTCAGCCTTCACTCCTAAAATTTTAATCCTTTGAATTAGTATCAGTAATATTCTAGCATCTCAGATGCTGAATGAAGGACATCTGAAGAGCAGAGTTCCTCTAAGGTAATTAACTCTTAAGTCCAAGTGTCTTGCTGCATGAAGAACAAAGTATGCTGAAGGAGCTTTAGAGCACCCCAAAAGACAAAAGAAGAAAATAAAAGAAGGTGCTCCTTGTGGTGGTCCAAGAGCACTCTAAAAACTACTTTACAGTGAGGTACAAATGATCTATATGACCTATTTAAACTTTGAAGTATTGCATGCAAATGGCAAGATGCTTTATTATGGAAGAAATACATAATATAGATTAAACTGTCCTGAAAATACAAATACTTCTGCTGCCATCAAAAACTTGATACTCTTGTTTTCATTGTAGTCCTTTTTTGAAGTGATACAAAGAGGCAGATAAAGAAGTTACATTTCTTTTTGTTGTTTTTCGAGACATTTATCTTGTTTTAGGAGTAATGTTGAGACATTTCATTAATCTAAGATAAAGAGGAGACTGGGATTGATTGACATTGTACTGTGCCCATCCACTACCATTTTTCAGTCTGTAAAATTTGAAATGAAGCATCAGCCTGTGTTTTAGATATTTCATTCTGATTGCTACTGAAAAGCAGAATCTCCTTCTAGACACAAAGAAAAAGCTCAAGTTTTTGGTACAGCCATGCGATTCCCTGGCTGGGGCAGCCTTAACAGGCAGTGATTAGAAATCTGCATGCCACTGCAAGCAGAAAGAGAATAATATTACTTAACTAGCTAAGATACTGTACCATGGCAGGATTTAGACATCAATCACATTCAGAGTCTCACAAGACACTTGACAGGTTCAAGTGTCTTGATAGAAATTTCTTAATTTGCTACAAGAAATCCTGTCCTCGACGTATTTTGTTCTATATATTCCAACCAGCCCTGTACAGTGCTCATCAATCCTATATGTACATCAAGAAGTTACTATCAAGCAATGCAGAATGAATTCCTTCCTTGTCAAAGAATGGTTTCTCCATATGAAGCATATAACATTTTAGAAATCATTAAAATTACCTGGTTGTAAGCCTGGTACACACACCAGATAAAAAAATGGTAACAAACTCTCAAACCAAGCTCTGACACAAAGGCAAATAGGTTGCAAGTAAGTAACACTTTTGATTATTTGAGTTATATTCATGTTCTTTTGACCTGTTCCATAGCTGTGACAGGACTTCAACAATGGAACTACTCTCTTGTAAATGTTTCAATTGAATTGACAATCTTGGGGAAAAAAAAGATGTAAATAAGCTTTGTGATTTTTTTCTCCTTTAACAACTAAGCCACAGCCTTGGGCCATGAAGAAGAAATCCAACTCCAACATAAAAAGTTATTCTTGCTGGAAAAAAGTAAGGTACCTAACAGTTCCATTCCTTGATTTCACTCTTTCTTCTGTCTTCATAAAAACACAGGATGCAATTACATGTTTTTATTTTCCTAATAAGGGGACAGTATCAGTCTCGCCAAAATATACCACTATTGATGCGTTATTTTAGCCTGGCTTTTAGTAACGTAAGTAGAGAAAGTGCTGAAAGAATTTACAGCAGCACAAGAGCTAACCACACAGCTAGGCTAGAAATCCATCTCGACAACCAGATGGAAGGAACCCCATCTTCAGATTCATAAGGTCATGCATCCAGGTCTGTTAATGTTAGCCAGCATTTCATGTCTAGCAGAGTTTCTGCCAAACCCAAACAGGAGGCTGGTCAGACTATCACATTTGTGTCAGTATTTTTCAGGGAAAATTCTCTGAAGCAACTGTTTTTTAAATATGTAAGGGAACAGATGCAAGAGAGATGAACCACTGCAATAGTAGAAACTGCTGACAAGTCATCTAGATATAGGGGCTGGGTGATGGAACTGCTGCCTCTACAGGAAAGCAGAATACTAAATTCAACTTTGAAAAATCCATAAACTGTAGCGAAAGCAAAATTTTCTTCCTAACTCAGACCAAAGAAGTAGCTCCTAGAATAGGTTAATAAACTCCATCTAATTTCTGTCAGGCTGCTAAGTATCTGTTTCTTTTAGCTTTAAGTATTAAGATTGAAGAAATATTGAATTATGGCTGCAGCTCTCTGGAAAATGAAACTTCTGTATCTAATTCTACTGACACTGTACTATCAGAAGGTCTTAAGAGAAAATATTCCACATTATTCAATTCAATGCAGATCACTGAAGAACTGCTCCCTATGACATCTCTGCCAATATTTTCTCCTGCAAAGCAAATCAAATCAAGCAATAGTAGTTCTGCTGCTTCCAGTGAAATTGTTTCAAATATCTGTTGCAGCACAAAGAGCCAATTGTATCCTGAGCTACATCAAAAGCAGTGTGGCCAGCAGATCGAGGGAGGTGATTCCGCCCCTCTACTTTGCTCTGCCGACACCTGAGCTGGCATGCTGCATCCAGCTCTGAGGCCCCAAACACAATGTTGACCTGTTGAAATGAGTCCAAATGAGGCCACTAAATTGACCACAGGGCTATAGCACATCTTCTATGAAGACAGGCTGAGCGAGTTGGTGGTGTTCAGCCCAAAGAGAAGGCTCCAGGGACACCTTACTGCAGCTTTCCAGTACCTAAAGGGAGCCTACAAGCTGGAGAGGGACTTTTTACAAGGGCATGTAGTGACAGGACAAGGGGGAAGGGCTTTAAGATGAAGGAAAGTAGGTTTAGATCAGGATTAGGAATAAATTCTTTACTGTGAGGGTGGTGAGGCACTGGAACAGGTTGCCCAGAGAAGTTGTGGATATCCCATCCCTGAAAAGTGTTCAAGGCCAGAATGGGTGAGGCTCTGAGCAAACTGGTCCGGCAGAGGGTGTCCCAACCCAAACCATTCTATGAATCTGTGATCTAATTTTCCTCTCAGTTTGACTCCCCTTTGAATCACAATACTTAAATCTTTAATCTCAGCATTTACATCCAGCTGGATGCAACTAGGATCAAGCTGACACAGAAGGCAGAGCTCAGGGTTAGAAAACCCTAACTACAGTTCTATAGAGCCTGGTTTTGGAAAAGCCCCACATCTCTTCCATCTTGGTGAATGAGAACAAGAATATTACTGCCTTCATTATAGATGCTGTATGGAAAGTTAATGAAAGTACAGATCTTCATGAATCAAATATGACAAACATTAGTGGCTTAAATTAACTCTAATTTAACCTGTTAAGAAGTATTTTCCTAACTCTGAACCAAGTAAGAGTCAGTGAAAGATTACAGTCACTTTTTCCTCAAGCCTACTATCATATCTAGTTATTTTTCAAACGTACTAAGATTCCAATCTGAACAGTTCTATTACATGCAAATTACAAATAATCCTACAAGTAAGTAAAGATGTACTTGACAAGTTGTAAAAATGAGGGTTTAACTACACTAATTTTTTTCTTATTATTTGGCCTGCAGCTTCCCCAAAATTGGTCTGATTATTACTTCTTGTCTAATTATCTGCTTGAAATTATTTTGTATGCTTTCGACAAAGCAACATTTCTATTTAGCATGAAGTATCAAATATTTAGTAAAAAATTTCTTCAAATAAAATTAATATTTTAACACCTTCCTCTTGAAAAATAATTCCAGACATTAGATAAAGTCTGGTGGAACTCCAAGGAAAGTCTCCTCAATAAAAATATTGCCACTGCTGGTTTTTTCTGTTTAGTCTAACTACTTTCTTCCACATGACAGCATGGAGACCAATTTGCACTCATCTTTTTCAAAGGTACTGCAGTAACATATGAGGCATAGGATGAGGATATGCAAGATGTGATGCTTTTTTGACACTCAGAGTATTAATTAAATATAAAATCCTACTGGCAGTAGAGTCTATTTAAAACAATAAATTTATCTGTTAAAAGTATTTTCCCTGATATTCTTAGAATGCCCATCCCAGCTTTTTGCTGGAGAGGTAAAGTTTATATTTTGGTTTCCTCCCTTCCTCAAATGCAGTAAAATATGGGGCGTATTACATAACCATAAGCTTTTCAAGGCACCCTAAATTAAAGCCCAAGAAGTCAAATTATTTTGAAAACAACTATTCATATCTACTAGTTAAAACACTCTGTGTAGTTAACACTTTGTTTACGCTCTCTTTGTGTTACCCTATTCTTTACAGAAGATGCTTGCTGGAAGAAACAGCTGGTCATACACTTGATCATGCCTGAGCAGTTTTCCAGCCCCCAACACCTGCTTAAGAGAATTAAAGTCCATGTAGCCCACTTGGTAACACTTGAAAAGGCAGATGTAAACACTCCTTAAAGTAGACTTAGCAGACCCAAGTATCTGACCTCAAAACTAGTTAGGATCTCAAGTGTCATCTCTTGGTATTAGAAAGGCTACTGGATACAGGAAGTTGAAGTTCCCCTCTAAAAAACTCCATGAGAATCTTGCCATCTCTGCACTCAGCACAAAACTTATGGAGTATAACCACTGGCAATACTTTCTGCTGCAATTAAACAACAACAGCAAACACAGAGCACATAACAACACTGAAAACAACCAGAAGTGCCAAATGTTACATCAGTAAGACACAAAGTGCGGTATTCTGAAGGCTGACCTGTGTTTTCTGTCCGGTTTTTTGTCCCCTCTCTCTACATACTGAAATGAGGCCACAGAACTGTTTCCAGTTTCTTGTCTTCATTGGAAAATGAAAACTGCTAAGCCATCAAGTAAGTTCTGTGTAGAGATTCTCGCCACTTTTGCCTTACCTCTTACATTACAGAGAGGACCACAATTTCTGTCTGACATTATTTTAGTTCTTACATAAGAAAAGAGGACACAATCCATGTGGCTAATGCCAGACCAATGAGTTCAATTATATGCAATGTGTATGTACAACTCTTCCAAGTATATATGCCAGCTGACATACTGGAAGAAGTATTACCTTGTCTTTTGACTGTCCTTGTCGAGCAATTGCGTCGTATTTTATTTTTCCTTCTGCATCCACCTGAACAGCCAAAGCATTGGACATTTTCTTCTTGCGGCCCATATCCAATGGATATTGGGCCACATGAATTTCTGGGAAAGCACCCCCATCTCCAAAATCCTACAGGAAAGAAAATAGTAGTGAATGTCCAAAAGATAAAAAAATGCAAAATGGAATGAGAGAGCAGATTGATTTCAACAAAAACTAACTTGCCAAGAATGCTCCAGTAACTTTATTATTTTCACTGGAAAGAGAGCAGTTAATGAGAGAACTTGCAGTTATTAAAAGACACTGAAATGGAGAGCCATCTTGCAGTAATTATTCCCTGCACAAAGTAGGAACAGGTATTACTGACTAGAATATGCAGGCAATACTATGCTACAGACAATAAAAAAATTAAGTAATTAATTCTCATGTGAGTTATTAATTAGAACTTCAAAAATTGACCTTCCGCTATAAAGCAACTGTGGATACTAAAATTACAAGAGCAGCATTTTTATGAAGACTTCTACTGGTTATTTGTTGCTTTTCACACCATAATGAAGTGAAAAAGATAAAAAAACATTCCATTCCTTTCAAAGCCTGTAGCTCATAGCTTTACAATGCTATGTGTCAAGCATTTCCTTACTTTGACGTGTAAATACACTGAAAACTGGCCCAGCATGCAACAGCCCAATATTCTTACAGTTTATTTCCTCTCTCCTACAATGTGTTGGTGTAAAAAGATTTAATAAATATCTAACCAAAAGACTTCTTAAAGCAGATAATCCTGGCTCAGTAACACAGAGGACCCAGTGGTACCACTCACAAAACAACTTCAGGCTACGGTTTCAAATGCAATGCTTTGGAGGAAGCATTTGCTTAAAGCAGCATGAGCATCTATCCCGCTCTCTGTTGCAACGGCATGGCTTATATGGAGTCTGGTAGCGAAACACATCAAAAAATAAGAATGGGTGTCTTGAGCAGATCTGTCTCCCTTCATGCTCACCATGTGACCAAGTAGTTACCACTATGGGGATGGAGTGGACTGAGACTGGAAATGACCAAGCAGAACACTTCCAAACAGGGATGGTGTGCTCATGCCATCTGCAAATGCTCCTTGAAACATAGTTTCAGTTATTTGAAGGTTTCCACTGGATGTCCCACATTCAACAATTTGTTGTTAAGTATTAGCCAGCCAAATTCAGTCATTCTTCCTTTTTTTTTTTTTTGCATAACTCATAATGTATTAAGAACAGGTTTTGCTTTTTCCAACAATGGCATTCCAGGATCACTGGACAAAGATTACGCTTTGGAAGCATTTGCTGCTTTTGAATTTGCACTTGTTTATGAATCAGAAAGGAGCCCTTAACAGGCCTTTTTGGGTATGTATTAATTTGTGGCCAAGTGGTGCAGGAAACTCTTTGCAAACCTTCAGCACCTGACTTCTTAAAAAATTTCTTTATTAACATTTAGAAAGAACAAGCACTGAAACATTAACTTAAGTACTCAACAGTGTAGGAAGGAAAGCCTACACTGGATATAATGAAAGTATAATTTTTAACATCACCCACATAAGAATGTATTCTTTCAGTGAACCACTGGAACTACTATTTGAAGTACATGGATCACCACAGAACAGTGTTGGATTTACAAAAATGGCACTCAAACATAAATGAGGGTAACATTGTTACAAGCTGATGAAATTATGGTATTTGGAAACAACGTAGGATCATACATTAAGTACTGTAATAAAACCTCAACAGCATGCTTGGTCCCAAGAGCACTGGCTTGTGACTCACCAGAAAAGGTCTCAAAAGTTATTGTCAAGGATCATTTCAAACTGCAAGGTTTTTCCAGCTCACAGTGAGACTGTTCCAAACCAGTTTTGTAATCAGAGCTACCCATCTGTATTTTCTTTCTACTTTTAGCGGTTCCAGTTCAAATTACATTAAACTGGCAAGGGTTACAACTAATGACACACAACATTGTCCAAAACCCTTTTGCTAGTAACATACTTAACAAATATCTGACTAGTTTTTAAGTTTTCTTCCAACTGTAATTTTGTCCCCCAATAGCAGCTATCTTTTTGAACAGAACATCTGAGTGTTCTCTTCTCTGATACACACACGTTCACTTACTTCACCTATAATCTGGAACGTGTATTTAACAGTGACAGAGGAACAATATGGACGTCTTTCTCGGAGGACCCTTGCGTTCACAGACTGTAAACCCAAAGGACCACAGATGTATTTCCGTAATACAGCACAACAATCTCTGAAGAGAGGTAGACTTAGACCATCCTGTTTACCATCAAATGTTTTAAGAAATCCAGTGGATTAGAACCTCTTCCAAAACAAGAATATATCAAGCAGTCTGGATGATGCAGCTTGTAAGGCTTTGCACAATTCTCAGCTACATTCACAGTGCTCAGAGTTTATTTCTACTCCAGATTTTTTTTTCCTCCTTTAGCAGACACACTACTACTTGTATGAATTTAAATATTTACCTCTAGCACCCGTGGTATCCATCCTTTCCGGTAACCGTATGGTGGAGGTTCCCTTCGTGATGAGACCAGAGCAGTCTGCCTGGATCTCTGAGCTCTTGCTCTTTCTTCTAGTTCTAGCTGATCTTGGGACAGCTGAGTTGGAGCTGGCAAAAAACTGGACATCCATGGACAGCCACCAAAAGAGAATGACATAAAAAGTTCATTCTGGTAACTTTACTCACTGATACTCAACTATGCTTGAGTCAACTTCATTCTAAGTTACTACTTTCTCTACAATCACTCTCTACAGATTAAGAAACAATTTATGAAACTTGAGCATTGCACTCATAAATGTGAGAACAACTTCTGAGATTCAGTAACTTCCGAGATTAGAATGGCAAAGGCAATGTGTGCTTTCTCAACATTGTATAAGATTCCTAAAAAAACCTAATACTAAACTCACCCACATTCACATAGTGTTTGAACAGAAGTGTGACAATGCCCTTTTTCCAACAGGAATGCCACATACTACTGGGTATTCTTTCCACTGCTATGGATAAGAAACAAATATTATGTTCCTGTGTCTCTAGTCCCAATGACTCGCTCTTCCTTTCTCTCAAGGCAAACACCCACAAACAGATCTGTCAACAAGCTCCCCTCTTCAACACCTGACACCTCCCTGCCACGGGCAAGTTAAACCCAAATTTCTTCACTTCCTCTTTTTCAGCTCTTCTTATCTACAGAACCCTTTTGTGCGTTTACTAAGAAAATACCCAGAGAAACACGGGATTCCGAGGCGGCCACTGGACCTGCAGTCCCAAGTCCAGCGAGAGACACTCCAACACGCAACAAAGACCGCTCGCCCTCTCTGACGGTGAGGGAACCTCGACAGAACCCCACGGACCCAACCGAGGCAAAGGAGATCCTTCCTCCCGCAGGGAACACGCGAAGGAAGCAGGACCCTGAACCACGGGCCAAACACCCGCTCCCGCCAGGGCTCCCCCAGGCCGCGGCCCCGTCGGCGGGCCCATTGCCCAGGAGAGGCCGCGGCCCCTCGGCGAGCTCCCCAAGCGCGGCCGCTCCCGTCGGCGTAGGCCCGCAGCGCGGCGGGGAAGCCGCGGGCCGGCCGAGAGCCGCAGCGCCATCACGGCCCGACCGGGCCCGCCGGACCCACCTGGTGAGCGCCATCTTGACCGCCTCCGCCGTCCGCTCGGCAGCCGGGCCGCCGAGGAGGGGGAAGGTGGCGGCACCTGCGCATGCGCCTGGCCCGCAGCGTGGCCTGGGAGTTGTAGTCTGGATAACGCCACTCGCGGCGCGGTGGCGCACGCGGTAGGCCGCAAGGCGTCCTGGAAGGTGTAGTTTTACAGTCTCCCCGTTTATCTCTTCAGCCATCGTGTTCCGCTCCCCTGTGCTATTCACGCGGTCTCCAACAAGTTCAATAACTTCACAGTTCATCCAGCTGAAAATGTCCCAGTAAAAAGCAGAAAATATAGAGCAAATGCATTGGAATAAAATTTGTTCTGATACCTGCTGCTTAGAAATCATTGAACTGGGACATGGGAGTGAAGGGAAGAAGAGAGACTGAAAGTGGTGTCAAAATAGTGATTTAAAATAAAAAAACTTCTGCATTAAAAACAAGGAGTTGTGCTGTCTATGTTAAATGGCCGTCCATATGTTACACAGGAGTTCTTTAAATCAAATCAAGAGATGCACTCTTTAGAGTATAATTAAAATTTGGAATATGGAAAAATACTTCTCAGGGAGTTGTAGTACATGGGAACTAGGTGGAGCTTTACATAGGCAAGTCACTATTTGTGTTAAAGTGGCAATATATAGCACCATATATAACCAAAGACAGTTATTAATTAGCAGTTACTACTGTTACGTAGCATCTAGTGAATCAAAGGGAGAAGAGTCTCACTGGGCCAGGCACAGTTCATCTAGAAGAGAAACAGAAGCCAGACAGAGAAGAAAAGGGTAGAATGGCTAAAGAAACAAACATGGTCTGCCAGAAATTCAAAAAATCATACCATGAGAGGCAGGAATATGATATGACAGAGTAACTGTCTTGCAATCTTCTAGTCATTTTGTCTGTCTTATCATCTCGCGGTGATAAGGGCGAACTACTCCTGCAGGCTAAATTAATCTCCTGCAACTTCTAGGACAGGGAGATTTGGAGGAAGGTAAGGGCAATCCTGTGCAGTCTGTCTATGCCCAAACTCATCATCTCCAGGGGGAATCTGCTTTTGGTTTAGCATTGTGGTGACAACAGCTCTGTCACCATCTCTATGAATGACAGATACTTCCCCTTCTCTCTGAGATAGCTGGTGTCTTATGAGCACTGTAGACAAAGCTAAAGATCCAAGACTTTGTCACATGCCATTTATCAATAATTTTCCTAAGCAAAACTTATCTGTCATCCCTTCTACCCATTTCTGTCACTAATTTAGTAACAGTATCATATCTGGCGATATTGCCACCTGACTCAGGAGCCTCCTTTCCCCCTTAGAAGTTGCCAAGGATTCTGTGCCCAGCTGTTTACTAGTCTCAGTGAAAAAATTATGTTTTATTCCTCCAACTTTGACATTTCTCCTTATTCCTTTGCTGTGGAGTATTATTTAATGCTGTATGGAAAATATACACCTTTGTGAGCTATTTTGCAACACAGTTTATATGACAGCCACAATACAAGTTTGCTGTTTAGAAGGTAAAACTGCACATGAGCAATCTGCTTCAGCTCCTGCACCAAGATGCTCCTTTCATTTCCTCAGTCTCACAGCTTGCTCTGAGAACTGTGCAGGTCATTTCTCACTGCAAACAGTGAGCTCTCAGTGCTCGCAGATGTTTATAGTTGTCTGACTATAAGCAACACTGGTTCTTTTGAATATTTTCTTTCCCTTGAACCTCTGTTTTTTTTGTGGTTTACTTTTGATGTCTGACTTGGCTAATTTTGAGTTTGCCAATATGGAAGGTCCTTAGTCCAGGGTAGAGAGGACCACATGATACAAAGGGGCTGTACAAGCTTATTCAAAACCATATGGCTCAGTAAACTCATCACAGTCTTTATTTTATGCAACTGCTGCAAATCAAGGTGTGAATAATTTCTTGTCCCTGCTCTGCATTACCTACCATGTTTCAAATATAAATGCTTATATATATGGTTTAACTGGTGAAAAATGTTTACTAGGAAAAAAAATTCTGAGAAGTTATGCACTTTAAAACTGTGTGAAGTTTGGAAACTTCAGTTCCTGGGAGCAGACAGTGTTTCTGATAAGCTCAAGAGGAGCTGAGCCCAGGTGCTGCTGGTCAAGGCTGAAGCCTAATGAGCACTTCTCAGATCCCAGTGTGGCCTGAAAAGGTGGGGGGGGAATACACCACCACACCATTACTTCTATCTTCTGCTTCTGATGATGTTTTGATTAAAAAATTAGCACTGTGCAACACCTGAAGAAGTGTGCCATTGGGGTTGGGAAGTGGCTAGCATTTTGAAATACAAAGGAATAATCAGCAGTGGATCAATGCTGCACAAGGTACTTCTGAGGAAGTTACAGAGGAAGGGAGACTCTGACTTATACTAGCCACCATTTTCATCAGCTTGCAATCAATATGAAATTGCTATTCATAAAGTCTGTATGTTTCAAAATGAGTGGCAAAATGTTCAGGGACACTGGGAGAGGAGTCATACAGTGTGAGCTAGATGACTTGGTAAGTAGAATCCATTTGAATGAGCTGTGTTTCAACATCACATTGTGCAAACATATATCTGTAAGTAAGAAATGTGGGGTTAAGTACAGGCTGTGCTGGGAACCAGTGACTCTGAAGAGGATCCATGACGGTTCTGAGAGACAAGCAGCTTAGCACAAATTTTGTGTGCTATGAAGTAAAAAAAGTCTCATGCAGGCCATGGATGTAGAAGTAGGGACGTGGTGAACTCTAGAGGGACTCTTGTCCTGGACTTCAAGTTTCTAAAACAACACTGGAATGTAGAAGAGTGTTAAAAGTCTACAAAGGTATTATAAGGCTAGCATTAATTGGAAGTGTAGGGAAAATACAATAAGTAAATTTGTTTTGTGGTGAAGTTTAAGAGGTAAACGTTAATATTGCCAGATTAGAATGAGGTTAACTCAATTTATCTGTCCTTTGACAATAACATCACATGAAAAATTACCTGACTGAGCAAATTAAAACACTTAGTATATTTTGTTCATTACAAAAAATTGAGAGGAGATTTGACCATCTTGTATATGTACCCATACAAATTTGAAATGCAAGATATTAAGCCACTCCTTAATCACGCAGAGGAAGGCAAAACAATAACCAGTGACTGGAAGTAGAAATTAGGGAAATTCAAATGAGAAGTTAGGTTGAAATATTTAACAATGAGAGTGATTAACCTTTGAAAAACTGTGGGAGGTGCTCACTTTTCTATCCCTTGTTATCTTCGAATTAAAACTGAAATCTCCTGGGAAGACACAGTTTCATTATTACCAGATCTGCTTTGGACAAGCCTAAGCAACCAGGGCCCATACAGGAACAGTCAGGTGAAACTTAATGTCCCACAATCACAACATTGGACAAGAAAAGTTAATATTCCCTTCTGAATTGACGATCTCTGTGGATTTTCATGTATCTCCTTGGTCTGGACTTCCTATGAACCAGATCAAATTGTTCATTGTTCAAATGGCAGAGCTGTACTCTGCTTTGCTGTGAACTGGTGCGGCCTCACCTTGAGTCGTATGTGATATTTTTGTCACCGCAATATAAGAAGGACATAAAGCTATTAAAGAACATCCAAAGAAGGGCTAAAAGGATGGCGAAGAGCCTTGAGGGGAAGCCATATGAGGAGTGACTGAGGTCCCTCAATCTGTTCAACCTGGAGAAGAGGAGACTGAGGGGAGACCACATTGCAGTTACAACTTCCTCAGGAGGGGAAGCAGAGGGGCAGGCACTGATCTCTTATCTCTTCAGTCTGGTGACCAGTGACAGGACCTGAGGGAACGACATGAAGTTGTGTCAGGGGAGGTTTAGGCTGGATATTAGAAAAAGGTTCTTCACCCAGAGGGTGGTTGGGCACTGGAACAGGCTCCCAGGGAAGTGCTCACAGCATCAAGCCTGACAGAGTTCAAGAGGCATCAGGACTATTCTCACAGGCACATGGTGTGATTCTCAGGGTGTCCTGTGCAGAGCCAGGCATTGGACTCGATGATCCTTGTGTGTCCCTTCCAACTTAGCTTATTTTGTGCTTCTCTGAAAAGAAGCATTAGGCAAGGAATGGTTCCGAGAATCTGAAACTTATTTTCCCCAAATATAAATCTCTCTGTAAGACAAAAAGGATTAATTCCTTTCTGGTTTTATCATGATATTTTTTTGACAGTGTCTTTCTGGACAATAATGATATCAGGTTTCCACATGCATCTCTATTCCCAAAATGATCCTGGGTATGGTGAGTAAGGAGTTCAGGCTTTGTGGAGGTCTTGGGATGGCTGGGAGCAGGGACATTTTTAGTTTGATGAAAATATCACAGCCGGTTTTAAGAACATATTTCTGAGGCATTCTGAGGAGTCTTTTGGGGTACATTTATGCTGTTAAATCCTCTGCACCTTTTTTATCTACCTCAGCACTTTTCACATTTGCAAATCCAGAATTAAATGGTTCATAAAATATCTTGTAACAAATGAAGATGATGATACCAAGTAATGGAATAAGCTATTGTTAATATCAGATATCTGTATGCCTACCAGTTGCTGCACACAGTCGGATAAAAATGATCAAAATAAACGACTCTTCTTAACTCGGGGGATAAATTACGCCACAGGTAGGATGCTAAACAGTGAAAGAGAAGAGATTTACCTAAATTGAAAGGCTCAATCACATCTGCAACCCCTGTACTTCACACTTCCTAAGGGGTTACAGGCAGCACTCAGGAGGAATAATTATAGCTGGGGGGAAAAGATCACAAGGTTTACTAGTGCTTTTGTAAAAAAACCTTTAAATTCTTCAAGCCATGTCTGTGTTCTCTGGAATGACTGAAATGAAGGCTGTTTTAATTTCTGTTATTTGTTGCATATTGTAGAAAATTAAACTTTGTCAGACAAAAATGTTCTCATGTACTTCTGTAAAAACCACAGACTCTGAGGGTGTTTTGTGAAGGTGATACACACTTCCAGGTGATAAGATCATTTCACACAGGACATGTTGGCTCACTGACACTTCCCAACAACCTGCAAGAAGAAGTGGAGTGCCCTTTAGGCACCAACAACTTTAGCAAATAGAGTAAGGGGGATATTTTTTGCCAACAGAAATTATGAGAGAAGTATGGAGGTGGCATGCAATTGTCTAAACTGATACCACAACATCAACAAGGTTGAGCAAAGGCCTTGAAGGAACAAAATACTGGTAGAAGGGGATTTTGCTGCTCATCTAGAGCCCCTCTCTCCAAAGAGCATATCACTTTCTATTGTCACATTCAGACTTTGGTTACTACTGAGTCACAGGGACTGAATGACCTTGGGCAATGAGCATGTTTGTGTCGAGAGATGTTTTATCCAAATATTGGCTCTGTGCAGTATGATTGGTAAGAAGATGCTATTCTAAAATTTTATGGCTTACAGAGTCAGCTCTGAACTTTCTGTTGCTGATATAAAGGCAAAACCTGCCAACCTCTATTTAAGCTGGACCAAGAATGGAGTGGGTTTGGCCTATCAGAAGACCTGTGTGAGTATGTTATCTTCTAGAATTACCTCCAGGTAGGAGGTTGCTGTATTTCCTATCCTCCATGTTTATTTTCACATCTGTCAACCATTATACAGAGATATTTGTAATATTTCATCTGGTGACCTGAACTAATCAGGCCTGAACTAATCAGAAAAGAACCAGAAAATATTTGAGAAGTACACAACTCTAGCAGCAGAGATCCCACTGGCCACATCTTTAACTTGTATGAACTGGCATTGCTACTGTGATTTCTAGAGTTGAACTTGTTTATAGCTGCAGAAGATAGATTTGCCTCAATATTTGTGTTGCTTACCATCCACAGGAAGGAGATCAGAAGAGTGAAGGGTCAAGGTGTTCTGGTAGCAATTTCTCACCACACCTTTCCATATCTCCTCTAAGCTACTCCTCTGGGTTCATAAAATCATAGGATCACCTGCTTTCTGGGATGGTTTAGTTCTCTTTTCCCATGCCTCCTCTCCGTATATAAGGAGAGCCTTTGCGGATATCTTGTCATGTTCTTCATCAAAGTGAATCTAAACAACGCATTGATTCTCAGTCGTGAGGGCTGATGCTGACCTTCTGTCCTCTCTTTAGGCTGTCTGGCTGCTCTTGCTGCTCCGGTGCTTGAGACAGAGAGGCCAAGTTTGCATCTGCATTTCATGAGATTCACACCTGGGATGCAAATGTCTTCAACAGGAATGAAAAGGAAACGCTTTTCACAGTTTATCTTTCACAGCAATTTGGGGTAATCTGAGATTTAATTTATTCACCAGTTGAAAAGGAAAGGGAAATCAAGCCAGCATCTTTCTTTCAAGCCAAGGTTTTTCTTGCATAGCCCCGTGCAGGCGCACACAAAAGAGCTCTGATCACTCTAACTAGGTGCTTGTTCTAATTATAGAAAGATTTAGCGTTTGTTACATAATTGCCCACTGCACATCAGCACACGGCATTGTTATGCTACAAAATCCTCTTTTTATTCCCCTCTCTGCAGCAGACCCAGTGTCAGCCTGTTTAACTGAAAGCTGCAAGGAACAAAATAATTCTGAAGAAACCTCCCATAGATTTTCCAGGAGAGGCCAGCAAAAATCAGATGCTGACCTGCTCCCTGTGCTGGGAGCATTGCCAGCATGTGGGATCTCGCCGTTAAAGCAGGGGATTGATAGCCCGGGCGGCAGCCTTTTAAGCATCCCGGGCAGAAGCAGTGGGCTGTGGTCAGGAACCAGTGGCTGTGCTGAGTTTAGAGTCGCTATTTTTGATTTTTATATGCAATAGCACAGTAGCTTTAAATGGACACCCCACTATCACGCCCGCTATCAGCCTGAGCCATGGAGGTTGTGAATTTGCAAACACAAAAATCTATCGCAAAACTTACACATGCTTTAGTAGACACAAGAACAGTAGACCTTTTCCCTGTATTTTTCAGCCTTTTTAATTATGTGATTCAGAGTTGTTACTTCACATTCAATCTGTACTAATTTTTCTCATTTCCTCAGCAGTACATCAGGCGTACATCTCCCAGACTTTTTATTTTCTTCCTCTTTTCCCTCCAAACCATGAAGCTTCCTTCCAATAAAGTCTTTCCTACACAATTTGTAATGGTCCAAGACTAAGCTGCGATGCTTCACTGCCCCCCATCAGTTCAAAAGCTCCCATCTGTCCTAGAAGGGAAAGAAACTTATGGGATTGCAGCCAGTTTAGCCATCATATGGCTGATGCAGCAACTGGCCATGTGGGCCCTGTATCCTCAGTGTGCTGGCAGGGTAATCACCTTAACTCTGCCCTTCATAATTTGTAGCTGCTTTGTTTCTTAGAGGCAATATTTAGCAGGAAGCCCACACTGTGCAGGCATTGACATTAAGGTCTGCCACAGTGTACAAGTGGGGAAAACGAAAATGAAGTGAAGCCAGATGGAAACAAAAGGGGTACTGTGGCAGGTTGACCCTACCTGGATGGGAATTACCAACCAAAGCTGCTCTCTCACTCCCCTCCTCAGCTGGACAGGGAGAGAAAATAACAAAAGCTTTATGGGTTGAGATAAAGACAGGGAGAGATCACTCACTAATTACTGTCATGGGCAAAACATGGGGACTGGGGGACATGAAATGAATTTATTTTGAATTTATTAGCAATCAGATCAGAGTAGGATAGTGAGAAATAGCCTCAAATTAAAAAAAAAAACCTTCCCCAACTCTCCCTTCTTCCTGGGCTCAACTTCACTCCCAATTTTCTCTACTTACCCTCCACCAGAAGAGCACAGTGACAGGGAATGGGGATTATAGTCAGTTCATCACACATGAATGTATGTTGCTGCTCCTTCTTTCAAATGCTAGAACTCCTCACACTCTTCCCCTGCTCCATTATGGGGTCCCCTCCCATGGAGAGCTCTCCACAAACTTCTCCAATGTGAGTCCTTCTCATGACCTACAGTTCCTCATGAACTTCTCCAGCATGGCCCCTCCACAGGGTCACAAGTCCTGCTAACAAACCTGCTCCAGTGTGGGCTCCCCTTTACATAGGTCCACAGGTCCTGACAGGTCCTGTTCTAGGGGGTCACAGGGTCACAGCCTCCTTTGGGCATTCACTTGCTGCAGTGTGGGGTCCTCCACAAGCTGCAGGTAGATATCTGATACACCATGGTCCTCCATGGGCTGCAGGGGTCTTCACCACAGGTTGCAGGGGAATCTCAGCTCTGGCACCTGGAGTATTATGACCCTGAGATTAGCTCAGCTGGCTAGAGCATGGTGCTAATAACACCAAGGCTATGGGATTGATCCCCCTGTGGGCCATTCACTGAAGAGTTGGACTTGATGTTCCTTCTGGGTGCCTTAGGATATTCTGTGATCTGGAAATAGCCACCTCCTCCTCCCTCTCCTTGTTCATGGACCTTGGTGTCTGCAGAGCTGTTTCTCTCACATATTCCCACTCCTTTCTTCTCTGGCTGCAATTACGTCTGCACAATAACTTTTTTTCTCTTCTTAACTATGCTATCGCAGAGGTGCTACCACTGTCACTGACTGCCTTGGCCTTGGCCAGCAGCGGGCCTGTCTTGGAGCCATCTGGTGTTGGCCCTGTCAGACATGGGGGATGCTTTTATCAGCTTTTCACAAAAATCATCCCTGTAGCCCCCTCCACTACCAAAACCTTGCCACACAAATCCAATACAAGAACCCATCAAATGTTTCCAATATTATGTTGATCTTTTAGGAAAGTATTTAACGCACCATTGTCTCACAGCCAGGAAGAAGGCAGATAAATTACCTTTACAGCACTTTTCCACAGAGGTTTGGATGAAAAACCTATTTATCCAGGAAAAAAGACTTGTCATCAGGATGTTTTCTTGAGTACAATGTCCTGGTTTATTACTCTTAGAAGCTGAGATCTTTTGCTTCAAACATTTCCATCCTTTTGGGTGCAACTGCATTCCTGCAAGTATGAATGGAAATGCTGCACAGTGATGCTTTCCTTGCTTTGTTTCAGTGTTTCCAGAATCCTGATGGGAACAATAACTCCCAAAGAATTATTAGGAACCTTTTGGTCTCATTTGGTTATGGTCTCTGACATCCTTCTAAAGTATTAAGGATTAATTTTGGTAGCTGTAAAATACTGGTATTTGGTAGCTGTCCCAAATACTTCTACCGTGGGTTCCCAGGTATTATTGAATTGCAGGTTCTCTTTCTCAGAAAGATATTGAATGGAAACAACACTGAGTTTCCTTCTTTTCACAATGGGAGAAAAATTCAATCAGAAATGCCAAGTTTCAAGTGGGTGACTATCAAGATAGGTATTTGCTCCACATAATATGAATATTTTACATTACTTTTGATGGTTCAGCAGCATTTTTTCATTTACTGCTTTGTTCTTTCTCTCTTTTATTGTAATCTTTATTGCAAGAAGGCTTTAGTGGAGAGATTGGTTTTGCATTGAACCTTGAATATGATCATTTTATAAAATAATTTTCATTTCTTATAGTAAGGAGGTGAAGATTAGCTGTAGAGAAAGCTGGTTTTTTTTCCATTCTGCAATTATTTTCCTAGTCGCCAACAGTTCTTTTATTCTTGATGAACACAGTTGTTTTACTGGCTCATTCTTGTGAATGGAGAACAGCAGGTTTTGGGATATTTATGATGCACATCTCTTTGGAATATCCTTAAATACAAGCTAATATTAGACAGCCATGTGTGCATTTCACTGAATGATCAATGCTAAGTATAGCTGCACAGGTTAGGTTATCAATTTACACTGCTTGAGGATCTGACCACATGATAGACAACATTTGGTTCACCTCCAGCAGGAGCAGGACAAGTGTTGCAACTCTTGTCATTGCAATCCCACTGGTGAGAGCACAAGAGCACCCCTCAGCACCAGGGGCAGATGTGCTGCCAGCCCACATGTTACATGGCTGTGTAGGTGACTGCTCACACCCAACCCTGATGTGTTGCAATACCCAGACTCACAAAATAAAATATTCTTAGTGCCCAGGTCAAACCCATACCCTTCACTAAAGAACAGGTTTGATTTCTAGTTGATAAAAACATCAGTGCCCCTTCAGCGTCTCTCACAGATGTGGAAAAGGAGGGCTCTGAGTTTGTAATTTCTACCTTCTCTCATGATTTCTGATATATGTTTGTATATGCCCATACATGCATGCAAGCTTTCTCCCTGCTGCAGAGCTTTTGGTGAGAAAACACTGAAAACCAAATGAAAAGGATAATAAAGATATTTTTATAAATACATTAATAGCAAAATGAGGGGCAAGGAAAACCTCCATACTTTACTGGATGTGGGGGGGAATATAGTTACCAAAGGTGAGGAAAAGGCAGAGGTACTTAACACCTTCTTTGCCTCCATTTTCAAAAATAAGACACGTTGTCCTCAGGACAAATGGTCTTCTGAGCTAGTAGATGGGGACAGGGAGCAGAATAGCACCCCCTGTAATCCAGGGGGAAGCAGTTAGCGACCTGCTGAGCCACTTGGATGCTCACAAGTCTATGGGACCAGATGGGATCCATCCTAGGGTGATGATGGAGCTGGCAGATGAGCTTGTGAAGCTGTTCTCCATCATTTACCATCAGTCCCAGCTCCCCGGGGAGGTCCCAGATGACCCAAGGTTAGCCAGCATGAACCCATCCATAAGAAGGACCAAAAGGAGGATCTGGGAAACTACAGGCCAGTCAGCCTGACCTCGGTGCCCAGCAAGTTTATGGAACACAACATCTTGAGCACAATCACACTATACCTACAGGATGCCAGCATGGATTTTGGAGGGGCAGGTCCTGCCTGACCAACCTTACTTGCTTTAAGGACCAGGGGACCTCCCTGGTATATGAGGGGAAGGCTGTGGATGTTGTCTGCCTGGACTAGTGAAGGCTCTGGAGCACAAGTCCTATGAGGAGTGGCTGAGGGAGCTGGGGTTGTTTAGCCTGGAGAGAAGAGGCTCAGGGGAGACCTTATCACTCTCTGCAGCTGCCTGAAAGGAGGTTGTAGCCAGGTGAGGGCTGGCACCTTCTCCCAGGCAACCAGCAATAGGACAAGAGGACACAGGCTGTGCAAGGGGAGGTTTAGGCTGGACAGTAGGAAGAAGTTCTTCACTGAAAGGGTGATTAGACACTGGAACGGGCTGCCCAGAGAGGCAGTAGAGTCACTATCCCTCGAGGAGTTTAAGAAAAGACTGGATGTGGCACTTAGTGCCATGGCCTAATTGACAAGGTGGTGTTAGGTCATAGGTTGGACTCGATGATCTTAAAGGTCTTTTCCAACCTAGTTGATTCTCTGAAATATCCTTAAACGTGAAATTTTTTAAGAGTGCAGAAGATGGGTTTTCTGAGAGCCCCACTGATAAAGCGGGATTGCGTTACCTGCAGTTACCGAACGGGAGGAGGTAACGATCCCGCAATCCGCGGTTGTTACGGGGCTGTCAGCGCATCCCGGGCGCTGTCGAAGCGCAGAAGCTCCCTCCACTCCCCCCGCTGACTCCCCCGTGGGCTCGCCCAAGGGCCGCCCCTTGCAGTCCCGCCGCGCCCCCGCCCCTCCGAGCGGCCGCGGCCGGAGACTACGTTTCCCGGCGTGCCGCGCGGGACCGGGCCGTACCGTGTGCGAGGTGGAGGGGGAGCGGCGTGGGGCGCGCGCGGGTTGAAGTGCTGGCGAGGCGGTCGGTAAGTGCCGCTCTGAGCGCCGGCGGAGCGCTCGGGCCCTCCCGCCCTCGCGGTGGCCTCGGCCCGTGCCGGGGACTCCGGGCCAAGGCGGCGAATGTTGCCCGCAGCTGCGGCCCCGGTGGCGGAGACCCGGTTGCCGCACGGCTTGGCGAGGCCGGGGTTGTTCGTGGAGGCGGGAGCGGCGCGGGGCGCGGGTGCTGCTCCGGGAGACCCGGCTCTGCCTGAAGGAGAACCGAGAGCAGGCAGCGCCGGCCCCTTGTGTCCTTCCCGGGCAGTTCTCGGGCGCGGCGGCGGACGCGGGCTCGGGGGCCGGAGCGGCCTGGCCGGGGCTTTGAGCGGCCCTGGGTCCCCAATGCCCTCGAGGCGGTCAGCGATCGCCGCCGCTCCCGGTCTGGACAAGTGGCGATGGGGTCACCTTCGGGGCTCCGACTGGGAACCGGCACCGTCCCGGCTGCCTCTGGTGGGAACAGAAGTCCAGCTGTAACGCGAGGGACCCTTCCGTGAGCGAAGTTGTGTGAAAGTCAAAGAAGCCATCTCACCTAGGTGAAAAAAGAGCTGGAGGTGATCCATCAACGCCGGGCTTAATAACGAGAGGCAGTGACATCCCAAGGCTTGTTTCACAGCTGACAGGGCCTTTAAGATATCCTTAGGGGTGTCGTAATGGCTCATTTACATGGAAAAGGCTCCCCTATACCTTATGCAAAACTTTGAAATACAATTTATTCCAGAAAATTCTATTTCTGTACCTTATATTGGCGGGGTTTTAATTATTTCCTTTTTATTGCCACAACATGTTAAGCATGAAAGCAGGAACTTTTTTGCTGAAGAATTCAGCTTCTCTGCCTGTTTATTTGCTACCTAAAGTTCCCATCTTCTGTTCGTGTAGAGCTGGCGGGTATGGCAATAGATGTGATGTAACAAACTGCAGATTATAGCTTCAGGTAGGAATACAATGCAAGAACAGATGGACCTGCATTCTGCTTTCAATAAAATGTTCTGTTAGCAATTGAGAAAGTGAAGGAAAAAGGAAAAAAAAAATGAAAAAGAGAGGCATATTTTCTGTTAAGAAAATGTCACTGCACCTTTTACTTTTCAATAAATGAAATGTCCAAGGAGCACAAATGGTTTAATTAAAACACTTTGCAAAAAATGACTGTTGAAGGTGACAGAGGATACAAGAGGTCTCTGTACAAAAAAAGATTGGTCCTGCTGGAAGACCCCCCAAAATTTCTAGAATTCCAGTGAGGCAGGGGAAGGAGGGCAACTTTTTTTTTTGTAAAGTGCGTGTTCATTTGGCTGCAGTCAAGAGCCCAGGTTTATTTTTTGTTGAGTTTTGATCATAGATTCAAAGGAACCCTGGTCAGCCAGCTACCCATTCTGACAGGAGAAAGAGCTGGAGTGCTGCAGGCAATTCTTACAGGCACTGACAGAGTATGTCTCAGCTTTTCTGCCTCACAATTACCTAGGGCATGTAAGGAAATAAAAGGAAATAATAAAGTTTAGCTAAGGTTCAGGTACAAAGGTCTCTTGTGTTATATTAGCTTATTTTGCTGATTGTGTTCTTGTGAACTGTTTTTGAAAGACATGACCTGTGTCACTGCATGTGTTTTTTGGTTACAAGGCTTCCAAGAGAAAAGGCACAAGCCAGACTGACCCTGCTAAAGGTTCATAATGAGAAGTAGGAAAGTTTCTCAGTCAAGCCTAGGAGTGGGAGGATTAGTAGACTCCATCTTGGTGGGGTGAGAGCCTGCACTGTGTCGAGGGTGCTCCTGAGAGCTTGCAGAGTAGGTGACCATACCTTTTGATTTGTGATAGAAGCAGAAGGAATAGTGAATCATATTTTCTGCCCAATACCAGCCATAGGGAAAGGAACGAAAAATGTACCTAATTTGTTATTTTCTTTCAGGTCTGAGTCCTCTAAGATGACATAAGGAAATGGAAAATATATATATTAATGTGTAAAGAGTTACATGTTTATGCTACTTTATATGCTGCAAACAGTGAATGTAGTGATCCAAAGTGCTTAGTGTGGGAAATGTGTTCATTCCCCGCCCTTGTCTCACAGAAAACATGTGGTTGAGAAGTGTCTCACCCCAGGCCTGTATTGGGCCTGTGACAGAGCTAGGAATAGGCTGTAGATTCCTGCAGATGAGTGTTCTGCCAGTACAGTTCCTGTCTGGCACTAGAATGGGATGGTGATAATGAGAAAACAAATCTCACTTGGTCACTCTGATCAGGTCCCCCATCCCCTGCATTCTCTCTGGTTGTCTGGCACTGACTGCTGGAGTGGCATACAACATCCTGGGATGCATTGCCTCTTCCTAGACCACTCAGCATCAGTGCGGAACTTTTAGAACTAGCCTGGTAGAGTTTCTAAAAAGCTTTGGGTGCTGGTGATATTGCAAGTCCTCTTTCGAAACCCTGGTTTTTTATATCTTCTGTTGTTCCCCTTATAATCTGCGTATGCTGTGATCTTCAAAAATTTGTGTTGAAGAAATACCTGTTGCTAGGATCAGAATTGACTTCTGGTGATCTCATGTCCACCTGTTGTGCCTCCTTGAAAAGCCTTTAGGATCCTGAACAAATGTTTTGTTGCACATATGCAAGGTCTAGCAGTGAGTTACTTCTGGATTTGTGGCCCATAGACACTGTTGAGTTAGGAATAGCAATGAGCAACTTACCCGCAGTTGCTGGGTGATTGCATGAGCTCTTGGCTGGGGGCAGTGGTAGCAATGTGTCATTAGGAAAGGAGCAATTAAAACTTGGATTGTCAGGTCCTCTGGGGCTGTAGGCATCAGATCACTAAGTCCTTATCAGATGTTACAGTTGCTGTTTTGTGTCTTGGCAGGGTTCATCAGTCATGGCACTAAGGGCATTGAAATTTGCCTCATTGACAGCAGCTGCTTCTGGCATCTATCTGTATGGAAACAAGTTCCTGGATCCTAATGATTTTGGAGTTGTTCGTGTGGGCCGAGCCATTGCCACAGTAAGTTCTACCATAGTAATGTGCAGGAAGATTCCTAGATGGGTAAGGGAATTGAAGTTCACAAGAACTTGTGATTTTCTGCATTCCCTGTCTGCATTTTCATTTGGCAGCTGGCTCAGGAAATCAGAAGATCTGTGGGGAGCTCTTCAAGTTCTTGACACAATGGGGAGAAAGGGGGTGAAAGGATATAAGGAATACAGCTGTTGTTTGCACATTTTGGAAAGAGAAAAATGGAGATACCGAGCTGCAGAGAGCTGTCTCTGCTTTCCTAGATAGGGTGAGACCTTCAGAGCAAGGGCTCACTTTGGGCCCACATTTTCATCAGCCGCCCTTCAAGGTCAGTCACCCAGGTGTGGTGTCTGGGTGCCTTTTAAGAGTGACTTAGTTCAAACCCTCTTCTCTGCATATGCTATTTCTACATTTTGTTATAAGGATCCTGGTTGTATTGATAAACTAGGGTAGCCATTGCCCTATGACCCTTGGTATGAGGTTTGGGGAGAGAAGGACTGGTGTTTTGAGGATCATTCTCAAAGCAAGAGTAAAGTGAGTACGGGTGATTACATACTTCTGAGATTGGAGTGGTTTCCAGATTTGTAAAATAAATGCTGTATGTGCCTAGCATCATTGATATTTCTCAGAAAACTGGGAATGGAGACTGCTGCCTTCTCCTTGAGGATGCTCACTGATGAATCCATGAGCAGCCAGGAACATGGAGAGCAGAGACTCTAGAGGGGGTATCAGTCTCCTTGTACCTCACTTGTATTATACATCTGTCACTTCAGGCCACAATCTCCATCATTTACGGACCCCCAGTGGTAAGCAGCTGTCTGTCTGCATTTTCTGTGACTTTTAAGCACTTCATTAATGAGTTTTACAGGGAGTCAGCTCCTGAGGGCAGATGCAATAAGAAACAAGCTCTGTGGGTTGGCTCAGGTGCCATGTGCGTGCAGCATCATAAACTGTTGAGAAAAATGAATGCTTATTTTGAAAGGGTGAAGGTAGAAATACAAACTGTAATCTTTCCTTCTTACTTAATAAGTGCTAAGCTTCATCCTCTGTCCCTGACCATAAGGTAGCAGCTCTTTCCATTTTAAAGCACAGGAAATTGAAGCATGGAGAGGGAATGCACCTTCTTGTGGCTGGAGGAGAATCTGTTATTCAGGGTGTTTGGGTTCTCCAATCTGCCCTTGAGTTCTGCCTGCTTGACCAGTGTTTCTCAGTCTTTCTTAAGCCACTGTTTTTCTGGTAATCTACTGTTTAAGACAGAAGTAAGTGAGAAGTTCCAGTGATGAGGCTTTGCAGTTGGTCTGTGTTTTGAGTGATGGTGAGAGATTACTTTCCTGAAGAACAGGATGTAGGAGAAAAGAAGTATTCTTTGCTTTAGATGCTGGCAAATCACAGACATGCTTGACTTTCATGTTCTTTGCCTTCAGGGAGGTCACAAGTCATTGGCTGTAAAGCGCTTCACTGGTCCTGCTCTTAAATGCATTAGAGGGTTCTGCACCCATAGCTGCAAGCAGTGACCCCCAGAACCAAGTTACCAGTGCTCAGTCTTCTGTAGGTGATGGCAGCATGTGTTTAAATCTGTGAATATACTTTTATAAAAGAATGTTCTGTCTCTTTCTGAATTCTGTTTCCTCTGGTATATATGACTGCATGTATTTGAGTTGTTTCTGAGAGATTCTTTAGTCTTGCTGCACCAGTGACCTCTACCTTCCCTGCTCCTTGTTGGACAGTCAGAAGTCAGCTCTCGTCTGAGCACAGGCAGCCTGAACTGCTATCATTCCTTAGCTGTGGACCAGATGAAGCCAGTAGAGCAGACATTCACTTCTAAGAAGCTCAGCTTCAGGATTGTTCTTTTTGTAAATCAAAGATAAGTCTCTAGCAAACAAGTGATTTTGGATATTGGATATTGGTGACATCTACATGTACCTAAAGTATCTGTCCTTCAATCTAGCCGTGCCCAGGCTTCTTACCTGGATGCTTGATTCCATCATTGAGCCATAGCCAAGGAAAATTCAGATTCTAATGAAGAGACTGCAATTCTTAAGAGATAATAAGTTCAGCAACAGCAGACACAAAAATTTAAGACAAGTTATGGTGGGGCAAACAAAAGAGAAGCCTGGAGAAAGGAACACATGAGGATCAAGGAACCTGATGTACAACTATGAGACTCTGGACAGATTTAGTCTGAGTTTGATTAGAGAGATTTGAATCTGGTTGTATTTTAAGTATGTTAGTTCAGTAGTTCTTTGCAGACTCTGTAAGAAGCCTGATGAAGCTCACTAGTAGAAAATTTTTTTTTAAGCCTCTGTTTAGGGAATTGGCTCTTGCTTGTATATGGGTAGACAGCTATGCAGGGGGAACATTGTCCCATGACTTGGTAAGATCTGAGGATAGGTTTAGGAGCAGTAGAAGAGTGTACAGTGTTGAGAATTCATTGATACCAAAGTGGGACATTTAACACTGGTCAGGATGCAAGCTCAGTGAAAGTAACCTGGCATTTGTAAAGGGAGAGACTTGTATATCTTTTTATAATTCCGAGCTTCAGTCTCACACTGTAACATGAATCACAGCACTAGTCTTGGATGAGAACGAAGTCAGTGGCGTGGGCAGCTTCACGCTGCAGAGAGTTTCTGTGTTCTGGTAAAATTAGAAACCTGGCAGAGCCATTGTGCATTTGCCATATTCTTTTGAGAGTATACCAGTTGTTTTGGTTATGTGGAAGGAACATTCTGTGCAGTAGCTAGACACGGGGAGGGATTTGGCAATGTCAGAGTTGCCTATCAGGATCATCATAATATTAATTTAGTGTTTAAGATTACAGTGTAATTAGCAACCGCTTAATTAATTCCCTCTTCCTCTGTAATACAGGCCAATCTGTTAGCTGCTTCTTTTTGAGTTGGAGGTGATAATTACCCTCGTGGACCAAAGATAAAATAAGAACCAACTCAAGCCTTCATGCAAGACTGATTTGAACCTTTGAGGTTGTGAAGATGCTTTGAAAAATTTTTCTTCTGAGTGGTCTCTGTAGCTGTGCAGCTCCTGAGTTCATCAGGGGTAAGAAAGCCTGAAATGCCAGAAAAAAAAATTTGCTGTGCTCAGTTTACAATTTGAAAAACAGGAAACACGAGAAACCTAACCTCCACAAGGAGGGACTGTGTCTGTTACCGATTCCCAGCTTGGTCCACTCTTGGATGCATTTCTGAGCTTTTGAGTCTTTCCCTCTTGTCTGTTCCGCTGCCTTTGTCTCAAACCAGGTTTGATTCCCTTGCCTCCCTGGTTTTCATGATAAGTCGACCGTACTTTGTACCCTTCCTGGGCATGTTTATGGTGAAAGGTGGGGCTAGTATCCTGTGCCAGATACTCCTTTCAGTAGGGAGATTTTAGGAAAACTGACTTTGATGGAAGTTACACAAAAGGTTCTTCATAGCAACGATCTTGAAGTTCAAATTAGTTAGTGGACAGGCTCCCCTAGGTGTATATCCCCTTTTCTCCCTCCAAACATGACCTGTATGTTTCTCTTCCATTCACTGATGTTCTGACTGTGGAAAGAGAGGAACTTTAGTGATAGGAATTGTGAAATACCCTAGATCTGTTTTCAGAAATCATTAAGGCACTTAAGAATATAATTCCATTGTCCATGGCTTTGGCTGGATCCCATATCCTGGTTTTGTAATTGGGTTTTCGACCTTTTGGCCCCATAGTCCTTTGTGCAGTTGAATATCCCCAAAAGTACTGCTGCTTGTGCTAATCTATGAGTTTGTCTTCAGTCACTCTGTTCCCTCCTGAGCTTCTACCCAGAGCAAGCAAGTTAGGCAGTTTGGAAGTGTGAAGTGTGGGATAACTGATGGGGTGCAAACAGAGTCTGGATGGCCTCTGTTACTACCAGCAGACCCTACTGTGGAAGCTCCAGATGGCTGACCGAAGATGGGAGTCTGCTGTGCAAGGTGCTGTACAGAGATTAGGAAAATGCTTTGAGCGTCTCAAATAGAAGATGGTATAGGAATGCCAAGTGTTGCTTATTTTTAATAGCTACATATCAATCAGGCCCCTGCACTTCTTTTTGTAAGTGTTCATTGAAATGAAAATATTTTCATTTAATTTATTAATGAGTCTATTGCTTTAGGCTTCTTTAACAGAAGTCTTATTGTTTTGATAAATGCAGAGCTTGCTCAGCATTTTTGGTTTCATTTGCAGACAGCAGTTATCACCTATGACTACCTCACCTCTCTTCGGAGTGTCCCATATGGATCAGAGGAGTATGAATTCCTCAAATCACAGGTAGGTAATAGCACTGAACTGCATTCCTTGGAAACTGCAAGGCACAGGTGTGTTGCCAAAACCATTCCTGTAATGCTGTCAGCTTAATAATTCAATATGCTTTCTACCTGATTGTTAACAGCAATATTAGATAACAGCCCCATATTAGATAAGCATCTTGCAGGACTTGCATTGCCCAGTGGAGGAGGTCCGGTCCTTTGTCAAAAGTAGCCATATGCATCCAGTGCTCACTTAAGTCCAGTAGAGACTCAAGTTCTTGGTGTATGTATTTGGGCTCTGTTACCACATCTCTGCTGCCCAGACTGGTTGTGTGGAGGTCAGCTGCTGAGAGTGGCCTGGCAGTGCTTTCTTATTCTGCTTATTGTTTGGTAATGGCCGTAACATGAAGGCTGAGGAATTTAAGTAAACAGAGTGTGGCGAAAAGGAAATAATAGAGATGAATCAGACTTGCAGATCTCTGAGGAAATGACAATTGTGCAAAGAAGTGTATATCTCATTGTGAAACACTCTGTTGTGTTTTGATGTCAGTAATTAACAATAATAACAAAAGCATTTCTAGTGAGAAGGAAGACAAGCACCCCCACTGCTCCTCTCAAGTCTTGTGCTGCACTGTTCATTCCAGCCTATTGCCCTATAGTTCATTGAGCTGTGAATGACACCTGGTTTTAGTTGATCGCTTGTGATGTATGTTAGCCTGGGTTTCTCTGCTATTCTAGTTCAAGGCCTCTTTGGAGTGGGAAGTACAGCTTGTGCCAAATTAGGCCAGTCTGCATAGCATGTTTGAAGTAAGGTCTTTAACCTCTTTTCTCTTCCTGGTGCATGTAGGATTTAGGCCACTGATGGGGTTATAATGCATGGAGTGGTGCTCTCCAGGGATTCTGAGACTGGGGGGAATGTAAGGCTGGAAACAGCCTTGAGTAAGGTAGAAATCAGTTACATTGGACTCCAGCATGCTTTGGTATTCCTCTGGCAGAAAATCCACATCTGGAATGGTTTGCAGAACGGCTTCCTTAGGCTTGTTGTCATCCTCTCCTGTTTAAAGATGCTAAGCTGTTCTGATGTAGCTCCCCATCCCAGGTGAGTGGCACTGATGCCCTGGCATAAACCGGAGATAGGTGTGTTGGAGTCTGGAGCTTCACTTCCGTCTGCCTGTGTCTCTGCCCTGTACCTTTGAAGTCTGGTTTGCAGAAGGGCTGCCTGTAGCTTCCTTGAGCGACACCCAAGTTGTGGAGTTATCAGTGCTGTGGACAGCTTATTGCTTGGCAGAATTTGCAGCAGCTGTTGCAAATTCCTCACCTTTTGCCATGTATCTCCATGGTTTCATTAACCTCTGTCATGCAGGTTGTGATGATTTGTCAATCCATGCCCCAAGCAGCCAGAAAGGGCCCTGTTTACTAGCATTGCACAGAGCTGTGGCCTCCCTGCTTGGCAGCCAAGACTAGCTGAGTCAGCCCCTGCATGGGGCAGAGCCAGTGGCAAGTACAGCATGCCAGCATGGCCAGCACTAGCCTTTGGCTGCATAGAGGGGCATGAGCTAGGAGACAGAAGGAAGTTGGCACAGGCATAGCATGAGTTGGCGAAACTCGTTGACCATGGGATGCCTGTCCTGCTGTTGACAGGTGTTATGGAGTGCCACCACTGAGTCTGGCAGGAACACCACTTACGGGTTCCTCTGCAACATCCCTGTAGAGTTTGTGCCAGTGAAGCATCAGTTTGGCATGGGAGATACTTTGGACCTGGGCAATTGCACACCAAACTGTTAATCTCAGTGCAGTTTTAAGTGGATGGCAACCAAGTCTTTACCACCTTGCAGCTCTTTTAACTCTCTGTGGCGGCTGATTCTGTTGGTGTTGTACTAGCTCAGAATGACTTGTAAGAAGTTGCCCCATTGGAGTTGGTACTTAAGATTAGTCACTGGATGGGGCCAAGAGGATGTGAATGCCCCTCCCAAATTAGTGTTGTGTTTTAACAATACTTAGCCAGATGTTGCTTCTACTAGCTTCTGTCCTGGATAGATCTCTGGTACTCTCAGCCCTTCATCTTACTCTGTTTCTGTCCTTCTAGTGAGGCCAGCTTAACCTCCTCTTGATATACTGAGAGTTTGGAATTTCTTTTAAGTGTGTGTATAAATTGGCTGCTGATTTCCAGATGCAGTTTTGGTACTGTGCCTAGAAGAGAGATTCTGTGAGGGAGGGTGTATCTATATGTGTGTATGTGAGATCTGGGGACCATGCTGATAGTGCCAAAAGGTCTGAATGCAGTTGTTGTGCCTCTCTCCAGTGTGGGGTGCAGCTGCATATGTCTGTGAGGTGCTTGCAGCTCGGAGTGGAAAAACAGTTTTCTCTGTGGATCTCCTCCTGGATAGAGCATACTGGTGATGCTACTCCAGTGCAAATAATGCTTAACTTGTTCTCCGTGGATTTCCAGTGAAACATTAAACTGGAGTCTCTAAATTAAATGGCCTTGAATGAGAGATGGGAAGCTTCAGTGTCAGCACCAGTCCCCTGAGCCTATTGGGGCCAAACAGGGACAGAGTCATTAGGAAACAATTAAATGCAAAGCAGATTAAGAAGGAAATGGGTTCCCCTGGGACTTTTAGTCAGGTTCCTGCTTAGCTCCAAGGAATTATCGTCAATTTTACTGTATATTTCTGACCCTTGTGGACCACTTTTGATGCTAATAATCTAAGCCCCTCAGTTTTCAGCACTTTTTTATCACCAGCAGATTGGGGGTATTCTACTACTTTCCATGAGGCAGCAAGCAGTAGATGGGAATTCACTGTGTGTCCTGAGGTTAGTCTGCCTCTCCATGGATCTCCTGTCAGCTAGGAGATACGAGAATCCACTTTCCAGATGGCGCCCATAGCTGTTCCTCAGCAACAACCACTTTTCATTCCTGCCCCTGCCTGTAGCAGAGATGAACCTGCTTATGTGCTCAGGCTTTATGTCCTTCCCAGTGGTTGCTTCATCTCACCACTGGTGGCTCAACCACATTGGCAGCTTGATCTTTCTCCTGAGTTAGGGGTCCTTTCCTGGTGTGTGGGCCCTTTTCCTGCATATGATGCCAGTGTAATGCCAGTGTACTGATGTCAAGGCCAGTGGTAGCCATGGCTGGCTCCAAGACATCGTATGTCTGTAGGTCTACTGTCAGGAATATTAGGGGAGTTATGACCATTCTTTCACTTCATATCTGTTTCATTAAATGACTCTGGACATCTCTGCACATATAAGCTTGGGCATTTCTTTTCATTTCTGCTCCTGCTTGCACTGGGCCAGAGGAAGATGGAGGGCAGCCTGCTCGGTGCCATTCCTTACCTTTTGTTTTCAAAACAATTTTATTCTGTAGGAGGCTACATTTCTCTGACATTCTTCTGCCTCCTGGAGTGTTGGCCCTTCACAGTGTTTGTCTCCTCAGTATCAAGTCAGCCTACCATGTGACATTTCCAGTGGTTTGCTCTCAATGTAGCACCTGGATGTCTTGGCTGACACTTCCTACATTGCTGGTGTCAATTTCTGTTGATCCTGCTGTCAGTCAGGAGGTGTGTCACAACATGCAGTTTGTTTAAGGGCTGGTATCAATGGAATTCTGAGTTGTCAGTGTAGTAAGAGGATTGCAATGGGTCAGTTGTCTTGCAGATTTTGGCACAAGTGGCCACAGTTGAAAATCTTGAGCAGGACATCTTTTTGTTGTTTTCCTCTGTAAGACAAAAGGTTACTGCTGTGAATTTTGGGTTTTTTTTGTAATAAGGAGGAGACTGCAAGGAGAAAAAGGATCTGTGGTCAAGGTATCTCAGAAGACAGTGGGAATCCATTCTTGAATTAACTTTGTTGGCTATAAAATTGCTTTGTCAGGGAAAAGCCATTTGGGGAGGTTAATTAAATCTCCTCCTTTTGAGAGCAGAATGAGGATGTTCTCCTCATTCAAACTTATGGTTTTGGACTGTCAGTACCTGGGCAAATATTTGGAAACTGTAACCTTGTGCCATCATTATACAGAATACGATTTCTTGCTCCTTGGAGGCTCTTCCTGTCTTTGCTATGTTTGCTTTTCACAGTGAAGTGGGTGTTCTCAAAATGAGTTTTGTCTCACAGTGAAGTTGTCCAACTGAAGGATCTTGGAAAGAGCAGGAATGAATGTGTGTGTGTGTGTGTTTTCAAAAATAATCTATAGTTTCTGGATAGTTCAAACCAATGAAATAGCCTGTGTCTTTGGACTTCCCTTGTGATTCAGTAACACCATGTGCCTTAAATATTAAGTGATGTCCTAAAACAGTTTCTTCCTGATGGAGGTGGACTGCATCTGTAGAGAGAAGTCCTCAGGAACTCTCCACGGCATTCCTTCAAAAAGGCAACTGTGAATGGAGACTGTGGGCTGTTCTACACTACAGACGGTGTGTGCAGTGGTGGGTCTACTTGTGCTTCAGCCTCTGGTGAACTGAGGTGAGAAGCAAATGAACTTCCCTATGAGACACGAAATAACCATTAGGTGGCAGTGACTTTCTGTCACCAAACTAAATGGGAACCAGTAATAGAGAGGTGAAGAGCTTCAGAGTCATCCACAGTCCCTGAGCTGATCATGTTTGGTTGCCCTATTACCTGCTCCCCAGGATATCTCTTCATCTAAAAGGCATGGTCGACACTAATGCAGTCTAGAAAAGCTACTGTCAGGGCCAGCTGGTGGCTTGATGACTCTACATTTGAGCACTACTGTCTAGCAAACTTCCTGCTAACGCATAAAGCATGAAAGCTTTGCACTGAAATCACATAACAAGCTGTAAAAGAAATCTTCTAATTGCAAGACACTTCCTTTTCCTCCTTGTGCTTTCTGGAGTGGTGTCAGCTGAATGCTCTGGCCATAGCATCTCTAGGTTTTAATTTTGTAGCATTAGGAAGGTCCATTTTTTGGGGGGATCTGTGCCTATGAAACTAGATGTTCTTCAGTCATCTGTGGTGATTTATTCAGAGAAGTGGACCATCTACTGTGACATTTTTGAAGGAGCAAGAAGGAGATAAGTGAGGGGAAGGAGGCAGTGCCTCGTTTATTGCATCTTTTTTCCTGGCTGTGCACACTTGTCCCTGAAGTGCTTTGCTCCAGGAGCATGACTGTGAGTTGTCAGGTGCTCGACTTTTCCTGAGTGTCTGTCTCAGCTTCCCAGCAGGAGTGACAGTGTGCCTGGGGAGCATTTAGCTGTCTCTCCTCCAGGTGGGGCTATCCCTTTTCATTTGAGTCCCTGAGGCCCTTACCACGTTGCTTTCTTGGAGCTGCTGGAGAGGTACATAGAAGCCAGACTAGTATCTGAAGAACATCTCATCTGGTAGAGTGAGGAAACCATTAAGAAGCCCTGGGAGGATGCAGGCTGCAAGGAGCTTGCATCTTAAGAAACATTATAAAAGGAACAAATGAGAAGTGGAGAAATAATCATGCTTTACTTAGTGTTTGGACTATGCCTTGAGTCCCAGTGTGAAATGAATGCTAAGCAGTGCAAAGTCGAGGTATGGCAGGAGATGGTATCTTCTCTGAAGAGCTCATGGGCGTGGTTGATTTGCCTAGGTTTCCACCCTAGATGTGAGTGGTGCAAATAGATGTGAACATGGAATTTTTCAGAGGCTGAAGGTCTGTGTAAACAGGGAAGGAGGCAAAAAGCAGAAATTACGTAGGATGCTACTGTAAGTGACTTAACACTGATCCCATTGACATTGGATCAGGCCCTGATTAGGGATGTTTTCTTAATGAAGGACTGTGTAGCCGTGAACTACTGACCAGTTTATATGGTTCACAGAACACAGAATCACAGAATATTCTGAGTTGGAAGGGACCCACAAGGATCACTGAGTCCAGCTTTTAAGGGAACGGCCCATATGGTTGTTGGAGGCCACCTGTAAAATCCGTAGAGCTGACAGGTAGCCAGTACTTAACCTATTTTAAGAACAGGAAGACAGCTGTCTTGAGAGTACAATGATCTTATCTGAGACTAGGAAAAATAGATAACCTAAAAGTTTCGTTTGGGGATAGTGACATATAGTTGCAATGTCAAAGTGGACTTCTGAAGTGTTTTGTTTGCTCTGTGAGTCCTTGGCAAGAACCATATTGTGGATTCTATTCCTTTTTCTAAGGTTCTTGTAGTTAGCTTGCAGTGAAACACTATCTTGAAAGACTCCAAATTAGGAATACAAATTAGATATAAAACCAGGGGTGAAGAGAATTGGTGGCATGCAGAGGATATTTAATGTATCAGGCCAGGTTGGAATTTCAGAGCAGGACTGAATATTGTAGATTTGCTCTGCTAAACCAGTGACCTTCTCACATTCTCCGCAAAGTGGATCTGATAAAAGAATGTGCTGGAAGGCAGCTCACAATTACCTGACCTGTCAAGCAAGTGTCTTCATTTAGTCAGTTAAGTCAGTGGTGAGGGAATTGCTGTGGTGGGTGGTGTCTTGCAAACACTCATCTGGACTTGTTTGCAGTGTGGGAGGCATCTTAGTGGGTTCCAGGCAAATCCTTTGAACGTATGTGGGGGCTACACTGTTTGCATACTTGAGGGAAAGGTCTCTCTGAAAGATACTGCTGTATTCTTCTATCTGGTGCCCCAGGGCCAGGCAGGACTCTGTAAGGCCTGAGGAAGCCCTGCGGACTAGGAAAAAAGGAAGCTAAGTTTCTCTTGAACTGGAGTTGTTGATGATTTAGTTCTAGGAATAAACCAAAAAGTATTGTTCGATGTCAGGTTTTAAAGCTATCCCTTGCTTTTATTTGCTAGAATGTTCAGGTGCCCTGCCTAGAAATGTGCATTTTTGTACATCTGGACGGACTCATCTGTTTGCCTTAGACACGTGCCAGTTTGTTCAGGTGGGAGTGCTTATAGTGAAGTAGCCACTTTTGAACAGAGGCAAAGGTTCAAAGATGGCTTTGGAAGAGTCAATCCACGATGGTAATCACATTCACTGCCACACTAGTTAAGCCTACTTTTGGTCCTACGGAACTGGCTTGGGGTGCCTTTATTTTTATTGGGTGTTTTGTTTACTTGTATCTTTTTTGGCTTGAGAGTTCTGTCTCAGTGGCTACAAGTTCTGCTGGCTACAAGTTCTGCTGATGGTGCACCATTCAGAGCAGCTTGCTGCTCCTTCCTCTGCAGTAGCATCATTTTGGCAGGTCTGACACCAGTAACAACTTGTTCCTGTCAGTGTACTGAGCCAATGTGACACAGAAGAGGGCCACAGCCAGCAGATAAACAAGGGTCATCTTTATAAAACCTCCACTCTGTTCTGAGCTCCACTTTAAAAAGGAATTTGTATGTGAGCTTGCACATGTATGAACCTATCCAGTATTTTATGAAATGCCTTCTGCCAAGCCTGGATCCATTTACTATGTTGCTAGTTTTGCTGAATTTAGAGGTAAATTCACTGAAAAGGTCACTACCAGAATTGCTTTTCAAAAAAACCCCATGTCTTAAAATGTCTTTACTGCCTGTGCAGTCTTTGTTTGAAAATATACTCATTTTGAGTTGCCTGTGAACTCTGTAACTGTGCAGCCTGTTTGTTATTGTATCTGAACACAAGTTGTTTTTTACAGAACTGTTGAAGGGCAGCAGGCTTTGTTTATTGTAGGACGGGTGTGTGAAGAGAAGTAGGGAAGATACTCTTTTCTCCCTCGGGCCCTTTCCTTGGCATTCACAGTCAGGCAGCACAGCTGGGCATTTCCAGAGCCTGGTAGGAGCTGTTTTATCTCTGCAATGCCCTGGCATCACCTGTTCTGTCTCTCTTTTTCCTCTCCAGGACAACTTCCCTGCTTCTATTTCTTGCAGTAAGCTGAGGTTTTGCTGTGGCAGTCTGAATTGGGAGTTATTCTGTGCCAATATACAGCGTGCTGATCCGTGACTGGGGAATGTTAAATTGGAATGATGGCTCCTGATGAGGAGATGAGATCATCTCTCTGATGGAGATTGAGAAACATCAAGGCTAATTATTAGCTGGAACTGCACTTTCCTCACTCTGAGCTGGTGCTAGTTCAGGACTGTGTGCTTGAAGACAAGAGGTGACTGCAATCTGATGCATGAGAGGGGCTCCCAAGAGCAATACAAGCTCCTGCCGCCCTGACTGGCAGGGTATATCCTCTGCAGCTTCCCTGACTTCCACTCTTCCCACAGTGGACTGAATCTGTACCAGAAGTGGTGTTTGATTCTTTTAAATCTATGTTTTGATTTTAGGGTAGCAAGTGTTCGGTAATCTGGTTAAGTACTGAGCAAAATGCATGCAGAAGCAGCTTCACGCATGCACCTCTCCTGGTGTATCCCCATCTGAATGCATGCAGCTTCCCACACTGGCCCTGCACAGCTGAGCTCTCTGTTCACTTGTACTACCATCCTGTACCAGGCCTGAATCAGCATCCTGCCTGCTCCATCTCTGTCCTTACCTCTGCCCACTGATGTCTCAGCCCAGGCTGCCACCTCCCTGGCCCCTGTGCTGTTGGCGGATTGGATGCAGGCTTACCCCACCTGGCCTCACATTTCTTGGTAAAGAAAGATTTGCCACAATCTTAATTTTCTGAGAACTGAGACCCAGGTGCTGGGAGGATACACTGCCAAACCTAGGCAGGACAGCTGCTGGCTACAGTTTCTCACACTTGTGTCAATGGCAGCCAGACCAGCAGGTTTCCCCTTCCCAGTCCCTCTCTGCAGTCAGATTCCCAGCTCTGGCACAGCTTGGTCCTCATCTGAGAAGACGAGCTCTACGTTGTGTGTGCCCTAGTTTCATTCCTGTAAATCTCACTTCAGAGACAGTCAGATGTCAGGTTCCACAACATGTTGAAATCCAATGAGCTCACGGCCCGAGGAACTCTTCCATTTACAAACAGCGTAGCAACCCACTATATTTCCTATGAGTATGGATAGAGTGAAGCCACTAATGCAGACATGAATTTTATTTGAAGGATACTAAATTTAAATAAAGTAACAATAAAGAGATCAAGCTCTGTCCTTTTGCAAAATCTTTGAAATGGTGGGATGTATGTGTAGCTAATAAAGGAAAGTTCCTTTGTAAACAGTGTTCGCTGCTTATAATTGTTGGACATATGTGTAGTAAATTAAGGAAGAAGCAATGTATTGGTAAGACCATTTACCCACATCGCATCCCAATGACAGATGCCCCTCCTTCCACCTGCATTGCTCAACAAATTTCTTCTCAAGAGGGGAAATGAATTCTCAATAGCAACATGCCTAGTAATTAACCGCACTGTAATTCTGATGTGCAATGCTGTCACCCACCATCAGATGGGAGTGGAAAAGGCACTGCATTTTGTTGATGGTGGAACATTTGTTTTCCTCATCATTTTGACACCAGAGGTAATTGCCATTCCTGAAATATTCTCTTGCTACTATTACAAAGCAACTGTTAGGGACAAACTAATTATGAAGAATCTCGTTATGACAGATTAATAGGCCAAGAGAGGGGATTTCTTTTTTTTTCTTTAAGGCAACTGAATAGTAAAATCTAACAGCTCCCATACAACTGCTAGAAACACATGCTTCTCTGTAAGCCAGCATATTTTTTCTTAGAGGTGAGGGATTTGAAAAACTAGGACTAGAGTATAGAATGGGTTTCCAAGCTTGCTTTTATTAAGTTTTCGGTTTCCCAACATTATATGCCAAAATGAGCTAGAGTCTGGGTGTTGCCATATGGAGGGGAGGTCTTCATGGTTGGTATTAGACCAGCATCTTCTATCTGGGTCATGGTTGAGCAGCATCATGAAGGCTTGAAGTGAAGAATGCTGGACTTGTGATTTTTACGGATTTTAGAACAAGACACGAAGTCATTATCTGGGCTGCTTTATTGCCTCTAAGGGTTTTCTGTGTCAGGGAGGCCAAACTAATATGCTGGTTGAGTTCCAGTGGCTGGTATGCTTGTGTCCCCCTGGAAGTTGCAGACTACCTGCTCCAAATTATTCTTATGGGGTGCTCTCTGGGAGCTGTTGCAATGTGGCTCAAACATGTCTGCTTTCCCGTAGTAGAGGGGATTGAGGCACCTTGCCTCCCTGTGACTGAACCAGTCTGTCAATGCTCAGAGGAGGAGGACTTCGAAATACCTGTACTTCTCACTGCTGTGTTTAAAAGCTCACGCAGTGTATGAGTAGTCTGGACAGCCATCCATGTAGACTTGGTAACTGTGCTTTCAAAGAGGCAGTTAGGTATGTAACTCGTGGCTGACTGGCTACTATGCGGTGCTAGTGAATGCCAGGTTCATTAAGGGGGAGCCAATTATAGGCTTCGAAATAGAAATAATGTACAATTAAAGCTCCTGAATGAGGTCTGTTCATGTTCTCAGCTTTGCCTTGATGTCTCCCTCAAGTTGTCAGGAAACTACAGGCAACTACAGATCAAAGGATCTCTGTAGTTGGGACTGAGTCCCCTCTTACTATCTCCAGCCAGGTGTTTGTCCCTGAAGCACTCTATCCAAAAAAGGAGCAAATCTTCAGAGGTAATCAATGCACAGCCCCCATTCATGCCATGATCTCCTTAATGAGAGAACAGGGAAGCTCCATTCTTTTCCAGAGACCAAATCAAGACCATGTTTATGTCATTTTCTATCTTCTCCTGCCTGCTGACATCAACTCCCAGTTTCACTGTGACTTCATTCTTCTTTATGGGATCTCTGTGTGGAGTATGTAAATGCTTTAATATTAAATATTTGAGGCTAGAAGTCATAGATAGTATTAATTTTTGATTACTAGCATGTGCTTTAATTTCTTTGCTTCATGTCCATCTTGTGTTGTGCAAATTCTTTATGGTCATTTTTTTGCCGTGCAAATATTGTCTTTGGGAACATACACAGTGATTTTACTTGGCCAGTAAGATCTGATTCTTTGGAGGATCTTTGTCAGTATTATTGTTCTGTCAGGTTTTGCACCAATACCTTTTGTCTTGAGTTCACTATTTGCCTTCTAGCCAAGGTTAGACATTAGCTATCTTCGACTAGCCTGTTGATGGAGAAATATTGAATATGTAATTTTATATAAAGATGATCTCAGTTTTATTCCCTTCACAACCCTGGTGAGCCACAGCTAAGTGCAGGGGAGGCATGTACCATATTGTTCGTTGTGATACCTGCTGCAGTAAAAGCAATTGCCTCGGGTACTGCTGGAGGTAATTCCTTCTGCTTATTGTGGGAGCAAAAGCAGTCTACTCTGGATAACATGTGGCCTCACCTGGGCTCTCCTTTTGTTCATCTCAGTTTGGTGCCATGTCAGATATTCATGTTTTACTTCATTAAATTGCTATCTCATGCTCTTTTAAAGCGGTACTCTCATAGCCAATACAGGTTCTCTCTCTTCCTTGCGTTCCTAGCAGCCATAAGGATTCAGTAGTCCAAATGCTACCTTCGCTGGCACACACACAAGCCAGTTTTTTCCAAATTCTGCTTCCACTGACACCTGCAGAAACCTTTTGTTTTCAGTGAGAAAGCATAGGAGTGGCTGCAAGGAAGGGTTGGACCTTCTAATTGCAGTTTAAGAAGTCTATTGTGTATGAGTCAGAACAGACACCTGCTCAGTCTCCCATACTGGTGGCATTGATGGGATGCTAATAGACACCAGCTGCCTTTCTTGGTGTGGAGCTGTGTGGTGTCAACTAGATGAAAAAACTGGAGTTATTTATATATTTTTTTTTTCACTGAAGTCAGCAACTCTGATGGATATCCAGAAGGGAGCAGACCTTCTGAGTAACAAAGGGACATTCCTTGTTTGTTTTTTTTTTTTTTGACACAGGCACTTTTTAAAACACAGAACTGCACTTTGCCATTGGTGATGACTTATCAGCACTGCAGCCACTCTCTGTTGGATGTGGTGCTATGACAGTCACTGCAGTTTTTTGGAATTGACAGCGTAATCCCATGGTTGTTATCTTTCCTGACTTCCTCGTCAATCCAATTTAATCACTTCTAGTTATTTCATATTTTACTGTCTCTTTCCTTTTCAGGCATCCTGTTCCTGTGGGAAGAGGTCTGTACTTTAAAGGTCAGAGCTTCTCAGATTAAAGAAGGGGGAAGGAATCCGCCTCTGTCAGTTTGGTAATGGGCTGTACTCTCTTTAGAGACACTGCAATAGAAACCCTTCTTTCTGGAGTCTGTCACCCAGCTGAATGCTGGTGTGTGTCTGCATGGCTGTAAGAGAGGGAGCTGGCTTGCTCTGCTCCCCTGGCTGTTGGAGTGACCTGCCAGGAGAGAAGTTACATATGTACAAGGAGGAGAAGCTGCTGTTGCACGATTTAATTGCCTGATGTTGACTCAGATAGGTCCTGACTGGAGGTCAGCTGTGACGTGCAGCTGGTAGGGTGGGATTCGACTGTTGGGAAGAGAAAAATGCCAGCCCAGATTCTTCAGCGTTGATGAAGTGGATGTGACGATTTCTCCCCTCCAGCTGCAACGGCTGCCTCTGTGCTTCCTAGTTTTCTGCACATCCACAGTAGGAGAGCAGACTGTGAAGCTACCCTGTCTGGACCCTCAGCTGCTAACCTAGATGAGACTTAGCTGAGCTTTCTCAATGGTGCTTGGGCCATCCATCCTCATAAAACTCACCTTTCAGTGTGCCTTTCAGTCTGTCTTCTGCATGTTGGGGCTTCCTGCAGAGTCCATGGCTTTTCCAGCTCCATTTTATTGCAGGATGGAGTGTGAGAACTAAGGGAAGAGGCTGTCAGATCTCCAGCTTCATTCCTCCTGCTAGGATTCTTCACTTAGCTTTGCAAATGTGGCCAAATCTGTATGAGCTTCTGTGACAGCTAATTCCTACTGTGGCCTTGTTTGAGTTCTTCCCCCCACCCTCCTCATGGCCCAAGACCAGCCCTCACTTCCCATGCCTACTGCCTTTCCACGGTCTTCTTACATGGAAATAGCTGTCTGGGGAGTGTTCTCCTTTCAGGTCATTTTTACTGCACAACATCATCATCTCTTGCTATTCTGTCAATAGTATGTGGTTTCTGCAGGGCGTGTGAGCAGCTCCTGTTTAGGGAACACTCCTGTGTGTAATACACAACTTGGTTGATACTGTTCCTTCCAGCAACTGAAAATATCAAATGAAACAGGACTTAGCAGGACTGATGAGAGGGTGTGAGTGCCCCCTGCCCCCCAGCTAAATACAATGATAAATAAGATGGTGTCTTTACAGTACTCGGCTTGTTTTCACTGGCATCCCATGTGGTTTGATCCAAGCTGAACTGAATTAATTTTGTTAGCCAGATTTTGAGAGATGCTGTGTCAAATTTATTATCATTTCGCCTGCCTCTGTAACTGGAGCTGCAGGCTCTGTGATCAGTGGATCAAGACATGTGCCTCATTTCATTGTGGCTTCTGTAAATGTCTCCCTGCCTTCTGCAGACATGCTGTTGAATTACTTCCTATCCTCCTTGGGTTCTCTGCAATGAAGCACAGGACAGATCTATTTGTATACCAGCTATCAGGACAACAAGGCACTGAATGCACTTTTCTGAACCTGCTGCCTTTGCAAGTACTAAATGTCTGTGTATACATGGGTCTGATCCTTCTGTCTTGGGCGAATCTGATCTGATCTTATCCTCATGTGTAACTAACCATTCATGATAATGTATGTGCCCCATGAGAGAGCCTGTGTGAAGGACCTCTTGAACAGTCACAGGGTAAAATAGCCTCAAGAGCAGAACCTTGTTCACCAGAGGTAAAGTCTGGGTGTAGGGAACTCAGCTTGACTCTCAGATTCCTGCTATAGGCACAGGAGTTCTACGGCCCAGTTATTTTAGCATGTTATTTTCCCTTTGTCTCTGACCAGCCCATCCCTGTGTTCCTTGTTTTCCTGGCTCAGGAGACTTACACAGAACAGTGCATTGTATCACAGAGGTGTCTAGAGGGGAAACAGCTGCTCTCTTCTGATTTTTATCCCGAACTGCCCAACAGCTAACTAATTGCAGCTCAGTTGCTTCTATTAGCTATTTACCTAAAATTGAGCTGGCTAATGAAAATGTTTCTAATTAATACGAGGCAGATTAAAACTCATTACAGCAAGGTCGTCAGTAATGAGAGATAATCAGAGCACAAATGACCGAGCTTGGAGAAAAATGAAGATGGAACACAAACAGGTGATCAGTGCTGGTTGTGCATGCGCCGGCCAGCAAGGGCAGGGTTCAGCAAGGTGACTGCTGGTGCTCTGCCCTGCAGTTGAGAAACACTGTATCCTCCTCTCCAGAGCATCTTGGGGAGTGACTGGCCAAAGAGGTGGACCTCAGCCTAGTGTAAAAATGTTTCTTGAACCAAGTGACATCTCACACTAGCAGTTTGTTGGAGGGGTTTTCAGCCACTGGGAGCTGGCAGAAGGGGGTTTTACCCCTCATGTGCTGACACAAAGAAGCCCGGAGGTCAACGCTGAAACCCCTCTGGAAGGTGGCACTCAGTGCCCAACACACAATGAAAACGGGGTAGAGCTCCTCACCCAAAAGGGGCTGTATCCTTCTGTCGCTGTTGAGCAGGCACACAGGTGAAGGCAAAGAAGTAAAGAGAGGGGACTCTCCGTATGTGTTCCACACAGGTTTATTCCCATGAAAAGACAGGGATGAAGAGACCAATTGGTGGGAGGGTCCAGGGATCTTAAACTGGGTACAGAATAGGTGGGGAAGGGGATCTCAGCCAATGGGATAGAGACAAGCAGGTGGGACTGACAGGAAGGGAACAATGGGAACAACACATTGGAGGGACTCAGGGAAGGATCCAATGGGGCGTCGAGGAACAAAGAACTTTCTAGAACTAATACATATTAAAGAAGGAAAATGAACATACATAACTTCATACATAAAACAAGGAGACAAAATATTCAATCAGGGGAAAACATGCAAAAGGCAAAACAAGGGAATCATGGGTTCTCACCATGACTGCAAAGTTACTTGCTAAACTTGGGTTGCTAACCACCACAGCTGGTTGTCTGAGTTCTCCTCAGGAGAAAGAGTAGCTACAGCCACCTGCACTGCTACAGTTTGTTGCTAGGCCAGCCTTTAGTCACCTATATGAACTAAGTTTTGAATAGGGGTTTTAGCTGGAAGACTTTGGAGTATGTGTGGCACAGGTGGGATGTCAGCATCTGTGAGCGCTTTTATGTAGAAATTCAGAGTCCTGATGGCTCGAGTGTGTGAGCTTATCTGTTCAGCGTAAAATGTTGGCCTAGGTTTGGAAAAGTCCCTTGTGATCTCCAGGGAAGTTTTGCACGAATCATGAAATGTGTTTGCTTTAATTTCAGCTACCTGCTGCATTGCTGATACAAGGCCACAGCACCAACACCAGACTTCAGCTGTCTGATGCAGGCCTACTGTCTACATTCCATTAGTGCAGAGTTTACTGGCCATCCTGCTAGTTGTGTGACTCCTTGTTTTCTGTGTTTGTGGAACTGAGAATCTTAAGAAGATGTCACTTTAGTCTGGGGGATCATCTCCATCCTTAATCCTTTCCAAGCTATAAAGTTCTCTTTCTCACTTCCTTTCTGTCCCACTGGCAACCAACTGTTGTGCCAGAATTTCTGAAGGATCTTACTAAGTTATACATAACTTATACAAATAACAAATTATTAGGTAGTGAGGTACATTGCACCAGGACTTATTCCAATTCCAGAGGTGTGGATCTATCCATCATTGGCAGTATGATCAGTTAGTATTGGTATAAGGAAGCATTTGAATGGGAAATAGCTAGTGTGCTTAGGAATGAGCTTTTGTAAAAGGTAAGTAGGAAAGATAATACAAAAAGCAGACAATAACTATTCCATTTAGAGTTGTGTGTCTTCCTGCAGCATCCTTGCTGACAGTCAGTTTGATTACCAGGCTGCTAATGTTAGTGAAGGCTGTAGTAGTTTATATTTACTGTATGCTTATTCTGATTAGTTGAAAGAGGAGATAACAGCCCCTTAGACAGAACTACACTGTCACTGAAACGGGTTCTACGTTTTGTACTGCTGTTTTTAAAGTACCCTATTCACATCACCAGTAGACGTATCCTCCCTAAACATCTTTTGGCATGGCCACCGATTTCAGTTTCTCACTGTGTTAAATTGAGGTGGACATCTTTTCACTTCTCTCTGGTTTGTGCTGTCCTGGGTCATCTAAAGCTCCTTCTGCGGTTTTACTAGTCCTGTGCATATGGCTCTGTCATCATCAGGGGTGGAAGAGAAACGACTATGACCAGATTCCTTTCCTGTATTCTCTGACATGTCTTTTCTTCCTACCCAACTTACTGTGTTTTGGGGATACCAACCACAGAGGTGATGATGACATCCTCTTTTCCCTCTGTAGGGAGTCCAAAGGACAGCCTGGCTCTTCCAGTCAGTCTCCTGCTGCAGGCATTTCTGGAAGAGTGTTCTTGTCCGGGATGGCTCACAGCATATATGCTTGGGATGCTCCCACCTACTGTGTGCCACACAGAAGTTTCTTCCCAGCCTCTCAAAGGCTTAATATGAAAGACCATAAGCAGCAGTTCTGTTGTTCTGTGGAAAGAAAGCAAGAGTTCATCACCAATGTCAGAACTCCTTCAAATGGCAGGTAATTCAGTGAATATGGAAGACCCTTGGAAACAGGTTGACCTCAGCAGAAGATTTAACTGGAATTTGGGAGTTGGATACACCAAATAGGTTCTTTGAAGATTTCAATAATGCACCCTGTTTGCATTTTCTCATTGTGGCCAGACAATAGGGTAATTTTTGTCTTGATGCCTTGAGCAATAGTGTTCAAAGCCCTTTAGACATTTTATTACCTGTAATGTTCTTATGAGTCTGTAAAATGGGGAATAGTGATCCTGAGTTTTGTAAAGAGGTTTGTAAAAGCACTTTTAGAGATGAAAAGCTCCATATAAAATCAGGTATCGTTGTTGTATCATAAATATCTAAAGCCTTTCTGAATTCCATTAAGCTCTTGGTTTCTTTCTCCTCTGAAAGTGAGTGCCACTGGTTAATGTTGTATTGTGCAAAATGGGATGAAAAAAAAACCAACTTAAAAACGGTTGTTGCTTTGTGGAATGTGCCATTGTTTGTGGGTTTATGAGAGTTGGAAATAGGAATGGGAGCTTTTTTTTCCCTTTCATTATTTTATCCAACTTTTCTCTCTTATGCATCAACTCTCTGTAATCTAAACAGTCTCCAAACATTTCAAATCTCTTTTTTAACAGACTCTTTTATATTACATGGTCATATTTCCCCTGTCTTTCTCTGTCCTTTTTTATTTATCTACCTCTTTTTTTGTGAGGGGATGTCCTAGAATCCAGGGTGGGGTTGTGCATTGAATTTATACAATAGCGTTTTGATATTTTAAACATTTTAATCTTTTTTATCACAGTCAAACAGCTTTTTTGGGTTTTCCTGACTCCTGCTGTGCATTGAGCATGCTGAGCAGTCCACAAAAATGTGATGCAAGTGTTGGATGGTTCCAGTTAATTGAGAACCCAGCAGTGTCTGCGGGGAGGACGAACTGCACCTCCCAATATGTGTAACCTTGCAGCCATCTATGCTGAGGGTGATCTCCTGGTGTATTGATTTTTCACCTGTCTTTGGTAGGGAGTTGGCAGGGCTTATTTTTCCACAGTGGTGAATAATATCTGTTGCATCTCATGGAATTGTTGTCACTGCACTGTTCTCTCCTTTGCCAGATCAGTAGCAGGAAAATGAAACCTTGGTGTAAGAACAGGTGTTTGTTTTTGACAGTGATGCAGGTCAATCATTTTGTAGTAGAGAGCTCCTTCTGCCTTCTGAGCGCTACCTGGACCTCTTCCCCTTTTCATCATATTTCTCAGTGTTTCCAGTGCTAGTTCATCTTCCCTGCAAGTAAAAATGAATGCAGGTCCTAAGATAGACAAGGCTTCTGCAGGATCATCTGGTCTAAAAATGCTCAGAGGAGGTTGCAAAGAAACTGTGGTGAGAACAGCACTAAATGTTGCAGCCTTGTCCTAACTGGAGAATCTCCCATTGCTGCTTTCTGTAGTGCTGGGTTTCTGAGCTGGGAATGGGATAAAATGAGTAAGTGATGTTCTTGTATCTCCAATAATTGCTGAGTTTTCCTTTCACTCTTTGTGAGGATGTTTGTTGAAAGCCACTTGAGAGCCCCAGTAAATACCTCTTTTCTAATGCCTCTTTTCTATTGGCCATTGTATTAACACACAGGATTTTAGTGGACTGGTGAAGAATAGTTTTTCCCCCCTCAAAATCACTATTGGCTTTTTATCAGTTGTATCACATTTAGCTAGATGATTTTTAGTACTCTCTGTAATTATTGTCTCAACTAATTTAGTTGATACAGAATTAAAGCTTGCAAGACTATAGTTTCCCAGATTAGTCTGGATTTTTCTTGAAAATAGGGCAACATTTTTTCCCTTTTAGTCCTCTGGAAGTTAGCAGTTTTAATATAAGATTTTCTTTTTTTATGATTATTAGCATCTCAGCTACTTCTTGAATTAATCTCTAATTTTTATGTGATTGAAGTCTTCCAGGTGTTTTCTGGAGACGGCTTTCTTGAAATACTGTCTTGGAGAGTGTATCTCCATTGTAAGCAGTGATGGGCAGGCTGTTCTCTTTGCATTCCTAATCCTCATTTCACATTTTGTCAGCTAAGAGTATGGCCTGCAGAGTTGGGTTGACTTTTTCTGAGGGATTTCCTATGAGGGGTTGCTTCCACCACTTACTTTACTGTCTTTAGTGGCCTTTCTGAGCATTTTTGCCACCAGGTCTGTCACCAGATATCAAATACTGAAGTTCTCACTGGTATATTTTAGCTTGAGCATTTATTTTCTTCTAAATTAATTCCTTTATTTTAAAGACCAGGTTAGCACCTATCAGTTTATGACATCTGCACATTTGATGTTCTGACGAGCAGTTCTTTGCCAATAATCTGTGTCAGTAAAGGCTCCTTCAAAAGCACCCAAATTACTTGAGAAGCCAGGTCTGCTTGTACATCAAGCATAATTCAAAAAACATCTCTTTGCAGCTCTGCTTGCTGAGCATGTGCTACATCCCAGAGTTGCCTCCTCTCCATGCTTGAGAGTTGTTACTTTCACAGCTTTAATAATCAGTGTTAATCCCAGTCTAACCAGGGTTTAGGTAAAGCAGAAGAGTCTGATAGCCGTGTGGGCCAATGTAGAATTTGTCCTGCTGAAGGGATTTGAGACAGAAAAAGATTCCCATGTGGACTGAGGAAAGAGCCATGTACAGAGTCAGACAGGATTTGTGATCTGAAGGGTTTTCTGACGGAAGCTTATTCTTGATATTCCTTGGTACATGAAATGCTTCCTTTCTTTTTGTAGTGTGCTCCTAGGGGTGATGCATACAAGTATGTCTGTGTAAAATTAGCTGTTGTTGCCAGCTCTTTCCTCTGATAAAAACAGTCTTGAAGAATTGCTTTTGCAACAAGGAGCAGTATCTTGAAGAAAAATTCTGAGCCATTCTGGGGATTTCCGTTTACCTTGTGTTTTCTTCAAGGTAGAACAGAAGCATGGGCCACCACTACTGGACACTGTGGTAGGAATGTGATGCTCTTATTTTGTCTATGATTAGGGGAATGTAGTCTGTCAGAGAAACAAGTGCTGCATCTGGACTGTGACCTATCTTGGGGAGATCCAAGAAAATAATAGAGATCATTAGGAAAGTTTTCTGCTAAAAAACTTGATCTGGTTGATAAGAAAAGAGTGCTTGGAAGCTGCATTCACAGTCCTGCTTCATGCTCGCTGTACTTCTGCCTCTAATGCAGACTGGAATTTTGTAAGATGTAGGGTTACAGATTTACTTCTTCTGAGACAAGTTGCTTGGTCATGTTGTCTCTCTAGAGGTGCAGGAGCTGGAATTCCCTGGTCCAGCCAGCCAGTCAGGGCATCTATCTCTTAAAAGTTTAAGCCAAGCCAGTTGTGAAAGCACTGTGGAGAATGCTGTGCATGGGGGTTTTGTTCTGTTTTGTTCCTGGAGCCCTCTGTAACCATCCTCTTTGTCTCTCTTGGCTAGGACTCCTGCATCCATGAGGCCAACCAGCTTCTCAACAGTATGGATAAATTTGTGAGGGCCAAAATTTCCTCTCAGCCTTGTGCTAGAGGAAAGAGGGGCTATTTCCACCTCTTTCTCAGCAGTAACCAATACGAAGATAAACCCTGTATGCAAGTGTGTCTACTGTCAGTTGTATTTTTAGCTACATGAGTTTTCCATCCTGTTTTTTCCATCTCCCTTGGCAATCCATGTGGTGGGGGTAATGCACTGGAGCCAGCACCTCTATCCTGAGCTGGCTGCTTGGCCTGACACCCAGCACTGCATTACAGCCCTGGGCTGCTGCTGCTCTGTCCTGAGTCATGCTGCAGCCTGGAGTCATTTGATGGGCTCCTGCTGTGCATGGGAGATCGTAGGGCCCTGTACTGGCCTGAGCTCAATGCTGGGAGCTCAGTGCTGGGTTTTCTGGGACATACCTGTATAGAGCCTTGCCCCTGTTTCCTGCCAGTGCCTTTGGCTATGGCTGCCCAACACCTTGAGGGGTGTGGCTGGCCACCACTCTCCTTCACTGCTGGCAAGGGTTTTCCTCCACAGCTGGAGGCCGTGGGTAGAGGGTGACTATTGGAGCTGCAAAAAAGCCGCTTCCCTGTAATGGACTCCTGGTGTTGTGACAAACAAACCAGCTGCTCTAGCTCCCTCTCTCCCTTTCTCTTTCATCCCATTACTCCCTCCCTGGTTTTCTTGCTGTCTCATCTTTTATCACAACTTCCTTTCCTTGTTCCCTTTTGGCCTCCTTTTGTCCTTGCGGCACACAGGGAAGGAGAGCAGGGAAAGAGCCAGGGCAGAGGCTTGTTACAGCAGGAGCTTCGAAGCTGTTGTGTAAAATGCAGGAGAATGATGTGGGAGACTTGAGGCATGCTCATGGGTGTTATTTGCTGCCTATATATGTGGGAGTGTTCTTGAGCTGGCAATATGCTGGGGGAAGCTCATTAACCCAGCACGAGTTACACTTGCCCATATGTGCCCACCTAGGAAAATGTGTGTGTGTGTGTGAGCACGTGTGCATCAAACTGTCAAGTCTCACACTGAAGGCAAGACTTGCACATTAGGCTTTCTCCTCACACTCCCCTAGGCCTATGTTTCATGCACTTGCAGCTCAGCACTCAGTCTGCCCCCGACATGTTCCCAAATGCGAGACACTCAGCCTGTCCCATGATGGGCACCACTTTGCACAGAGAGCAAAGATAGCTGCTGAATGGCATGGGTGTATGTGCTGTTCATGAATGTTTGTGGTATTGTTCCTTTTGTCACGTACTTCAAGGCTTTTGGTGGAGTCCATCACCACAGGATCTTGGGCAGATGAGGGCTGCAAACACAGGATTTGACCTTCAATGACTTCTGACACAGAAGCCAGAGGAATTAGGAGGCTTCATGTTGCTGTTGTACCAGGGATGGCAAGAAAAGCGGCATAGACTTCGGTCCAAAGGAAGGGAATTTTTTTGTTAATTTCCAAACTCATTTATATAACCTGGTTCGCTTGAATGGCATAAGGTTATTGGTCCTTTGACCATCCAGCTCTTAGAATGATTGGTTAAACCCTACAACACCCATTTCAAAATATTTCTCCAGTCAGTAACATAACAAACTGCATAACTAACTTGCAGCTGCAAGATAAAAGATTGGTTTACAAAAACCTCTCACTGTTCCCAGCCAGCATGCATGTGAAAGCAAGACTCTCACACAGATGCTGGCAGAAAGCTGGAAAACTTCCCTGTGATCAAACTTTCAGGATCCATAGCTTCATGCAGATAGGTGTCAGGCGTTTACAGGAGATGGGTGCACAGTTATTTTTTGTTATTGATTTGCTTAGATTTTATTAATGTACTAGGGTAAACTTATATAATATAAGTTCATTAAATATTATTCAATATAGCTGTGTCCTTGGTAGGAGCCTTTTCTAGTGAGAGTAATAAAGACAAAAAATCATTGTCACTGAAGGATGTGGTGGCTGTTCTATTCTTGAGGAGCAGAATGAACCTTAAGAGCTGAAATGCAGACCAGACAAGTGTTTGGCAATGGGTTTTTGATTTGGTAGTTGTGTTTTGGCCACTGTGAGCACAGCTGGCAAGTCTTCTAACACTTGGTTGCTCAAACCACTGTCACTGCAGACTTTGTTGGCAAAGACCTGGCTGGACTGGAGGGATGTAATTTCCCCTTGTGCGTGTCAGAGTGAGGTGAGGAAGATGAAGGATTGCCCACATACTGTCCTTCTCACTCCCAAATAGATGTCTGTAATTTTGATTTTTAACAGACTCTAAGTTCCTGGAAGTTTCTGGGATGGTTTCTGTGGTTTTCTTCTCATTTTAATTCACTGCACTCACACTAAGAGTCTGATATAATGGTTGTGGTTGTGATTTTGTCTTTTGACAAGGGGTTCCCAAACTATGCATCATAGTGGTGAATCACAGTGACAAACCAATGCTGCTGTATGGCCAGACTTTTTTTTCTGTGCAAGGATGAGCCAAAAACTAATGTGCTGTTACTGATCATGGTGCCTGTACAAACAAGTGTTGAAGCCCTTTATATTCTGGGGCATCTTGTGCTGGTCTGGTTCAGACCCTTTAAATCCAGACAGAGTCCTAATACTGAACTGACGCGTTAGATGATGATGCCCAGAATCAAGAAAGGAAATCCTTGGTCTGCTTAAATACTGGACAAAAAAAGACACATATGTGGACATGTGCATGTAACAGACAGCAAAAGGGCTTGAATAACGTTCTGGTCTCTTCACAGGTGCACCTGCGCTCTGCTGAGCGCCTCCGGGAGTTGTGCTGCTCCAACCGAGGCACCTTCATCAAGGTGGGACAGCACCTGGGAGCGCTGGACTACCTCCTGCCTGAGGAGTACACCCGCACCCTCAAGGTGCTGCACAGCCAGGCCCCGCAGAGCACCAGGCAGGAGATTGAGCAAGTTATCCGTGAGGATCTAGGCAAAGAGGTAGGGGCAACCGTAGCCTGTGGTGGCTTCTCAGGCCTCAGCAGGCCCTGGACAGCTAGAGGAAGGAAAACTGCTGTTTCTCAGTTATAAGAGATACCAAGGGAAGATAGCTCTTCCTTGCCTCTGGGAGAATGCCATGTGAGTTTTCCCTATCCATCAATGGGCATTATTGGCAAAGTTTTGGTAAGGAGAAGATAACAGAGGAGTAAGGGTGTGAAAGGTGCCAGATGGAAATGGCAGGACTCAGCAGAGCAGCGTACTCTATATGATAAGACTAACAGGGTTGTGGGAGGTCAGGATGGAGGGCTGTCTGCTACACTGAGGGGTGGGAGCTGGAGGTATTGATGTTCAGGACGAAGATATATTGGCAGAGCTCTGTGAGGGATGACTGCTCTCCCCTGGCTGTACTAGACCAATTCCAGCTAGCACTGACAGCCCTTTACTTTTTCGAGCCCCTAATTAACCCCCAAAGAAAATAATAGCATAAATCACTTTTGGTGCTGCAGTCAGGTAACGCAGTAGCTCAGGAGTTGGTGCCATCATTAACTCTCAGCAGCCCACAGCACTGAGATCAGTAGGTAGGTGACTGTGTTCATTAGATATGAGGGGAGTAAGCACAGTAAATTACAGAGGGTGTTCTGCTACTTTGCATCTTGCTCTTTACAAGATGTCCCCTCACACTCTAGCCCAGGTTGAGGAGAGGCATTTCAAGGATCACAACTGACAAGGGAAGAGGGAGGCAGGGCGCAACAGTGTACAATGGTGATGCTAGGGAAAGTGTGTGTGAGGGGGAGGAAGACAGAAGGCTGAAGAAGGGAAGCAGTATGTATATCTGTTGGTTCTCATATTTTGGGTTTTTGGAGCTGTTCTGGTTGTTCTGGCTTGTCTGACTGCATGGTAAGGAGGTAGGGGGGAAACACAAGGTAAGTGAAATATTTGCACCTAGAGGGTGCATTACGGGCAGATTTGGATGGGGTGAGTCTGCCTAGGTGTAGTTTAAGGGTCTACATATTGTGTGGTCAGGAATAACTGTTAATATTTCCCTACAGTTTAATGGCAGGGTTAAGGTCAGCCCCCAACCTGCAACATGCTCCCTCTGTCAGCACTCCGTCCTTGTAGCATGGCTGGTACCAGCTGTGTTTCATAGCTCAGTGGATAGATGGAGCAAGGCAGGCTGGCTGCTCCCTGCAGGCCTCTGCCTCCATGGGCTTCCATGTAGCAATCTCCCTTCCACAGGAGCTGTGGAAAGGCACCCCAAGGTTAGCCCACACTGAATTACCACACCACCCAACTCTGGCACAGTTTGTGTGGTGTCTCTTAAAGGCTGAAGTAGGTGCTCAGAGGTGGGACCTTTTCTCTCAAGTGTGTGTTTGTCTAGCTGCCACTGATAATCCCTGGTTTCTTTATGCTTCTTGGGAGCTAGATGAATGCTCCATGCCTCACTGATTCCCAGTGAAGCAGTTCAGATACAGTCTCCACAGCTGCATTACGTCATAGCATTAACTTCCTTCACATGGGCAGTGCTGGGCAATATTTAATTTTTGAGACAGAGGGAGGGCAAAAAAGGTAGAAATGGGAAGAAAGTGATGGAGAGGAAATGGTAACAAGAGAAAGACAGCAACGATAAAAGAGATAAATGAAGAGAATAACATGTATAAAAATAAAGGACTGTGTAAAACTGGGCAGTATTAAAAGCTGATGTAAATGCCTGTGTTAATAGTTACAAGGTACCAAATCAAAGTATTTAAAACCAGAAAGGATTTGAGAACCTAATGCACCAAAGCTGTCCTATCTGGAGCCTAGAGGTTTTAACAGGGTTGCTTCAGGAACAAATTTAATTCCAGTGTAGCTAGATCCTCAGTATATTTTAAATATGGTATACTTAGCTGAAATATAGGTGGCAGAGGGGCATGGTGGAGTGTCAGGGCAGAGAAGAGCGCAGAGAGGGATCCTGAAATTTTCCCTCCTGGGGCCAGCATCGCACCTGGGAACTTGCAGATGAATTCAAATAGAAGAAAAAATGACAGTGAGGGAACCTTCCCAGGGTGCCTAAGCCCAGTCCTGCTGCTCAGGAATTCAGTGGTAAGACTTCCAGTTCTCCCATCAGGCCCAAGAGCAGGGCTCTTCAGATGAATCTTAAGTGTAGGCAAGAAGTAATTACATACAGCTTGGATCACTGCAGAACAAATGGGAGAAAGAGCAACTGGAAATACAGAGATACCTAGGGAGGTATGTGACAAGCTAACAAATTAGGCAAGAGCTTGCAAAAGGGCAGGAAGATCAAAAAAAGCCAATTTCATGTATAGAAGCATTATATTTTCAGTCAATTAGAAATAGTCTACCTTCTAATGTGACCTACTCCTGTGAATCTTATCATGGGATTGGATGTTTGACAAATTTTGTGGGAAAACTGGCTTAAATTGAGACCATGCCAGTGGGACTGATGTTTGAGCAAAGACAGAGCATTTGTGATGTGGATTTATGGCAGTTCAACATGACTCTGTTGTCCCCACACAGACTTGTTTGACACCCTGCTGATGGGGGATCTCCCATTCTAGGCCAGCATCATGGCTGGGGACTGGGAGCTGCAGCATGTAGCCCTGATGTAAAGGTGAATGGCATGTGTGCTGATTTGACACAGAAGGAGAAGCATCATATATGCTGACTAGTGGGTGGTCCTGTCCAACCTGTTTTAAGTCCAGGGCCAGTTTGTGTACCTATTAGGATCACTGGGATAAAAATAATCAGTAGTGAGCAGATGCTGGCTTTCTAATCTCAGCCACAGTGGTTTGGATGAGTGATGGTGGGAGGTGATGATGCTCTCGGGTGTTACATGCAAGAGGTTGAGGTGGGCGGGGTGGGATTCGCAGGGTAACACAAGTAGTAGCAGTGGGAGAGGCTGCACAAAGAAATCTTTGCAGTAACTCCTGGAAACAATCACCAGTGAGATCACAGAGCAAGAATCTTTTGGGGAGACAGTGGAGATACCACAGGTTAGGCTTGTTCTGGGTATATTCCTTGGAGCAGTTGGGAAAAGCTGTGTTCATAAGAATGGGTGATAAGATATGAATGAAAGACTCTCTCCTACCTCTATTTTTATCTTCCTTGCTTGAACAAGGTTCTGAAAGTGAAAAGGTGTCAAGCATGGAAAATGAAGGCAAACGGAATATGTTCTTTCTCTGCAGAGCTATTAATGACACACGGAGAGAGAGCTGGTTCAGCTAAGTGCTCTCTTAACCAAGTGTATGCAGGGCAGAGCCAGGCAACTTCTGTTGAAATGTGTACACCACACATTTAGGGAGGAAGACTGATGAGGAGCTCTGGAAAATAAATCTTTCAGTGTGTGTACCTTAAAGCACAAAATCTTTGTGCTTAGAAACTAGAAAAGGTGGAAGAAATTTTGACAGCATTGGGATTAGGGGCATTTCCTCCCTCTGGTAGGTTGTTGGAAAGGACTGTCATGTGGCTGTGGGATACAGGCATATTGGGGAGGTAATGCCACTCTGTTCTGATCAAGTGCATTTCACAGCATCCCTTGTCATGTGATGGAGTGGTTGCAGAAGGACTTGGCAGCTTTTACAACCCTGGTCTTCCAAATATCCTTTGTGCCTTTCTGTTGCCTGGCTCCACTACTGTCCAGTGCATTCCCTAATACTGGTCTCACTTCTCTGCTGCCACACAATGATAAGGAGTTTAGATACTGGGTCATCTCCTTGCTTCACTGTGTACTCTTGTCTACGCCAACACACACTTTTACCTGTTTCTAGTCCCAAAGTACCTCCTCATATTGCACATTCCAGTAGGCCACAGCATAGCTCTACCCACTCAGCACCAGTTATTACTTCTGTGTACAGCAAGATGTCCCTTTTCACAGCCAATTCTCATCAGCTTCCAGCCCATCCTTACACATTGGCATTTTTTAATCAACTTATTGACCTTTTCCCTAAGACTTCTTATTCTCCCTCTTGATGTTTGTATACTCCATACTCTACCTAGGCCTTAACTCATGTTGGAGGTAATTTTCCTTGGTGGGAGACACTCCCTTCCTCCCCATCTGTCACTCTGTCCATTCAGAAATATCCCAGTTCCCGCTCCTTTCTGGCAGGTTCCTAGGGAACAGGTTCTCCAGTCATTGCTCCTGTGTCTGGTTGGATGTTGTGTGGTTGGGGATGAGGGCAAGGACAAAGTTAGCACCCCCGCAACTGAGGGCAGTGGGGTCCCAAGCAGGGTCTTTGCCATGTTGATGGGGCGCTTGTGTAGCGCGGCTTCCCAGGTGCTCTGTGTCCAGGCTGTCATTGCTTGGGGCATGACAGGCTGGTGTAAGGCATGTGACTAGCCATGGGAGTGAGTGTCTCTCCTTGTCTCTTGACTTACCTTCACATCTAACAGTTGCTGAAACTGTTGCAGAGATGAGTAGAAATGGTTGAAGCTGAGCAAATGAGGGATCCCAAGAAATCCTGACTGCAGATATCCATATCTGCATTCATGCTTATGCCATTGCTGGTGAGTTTGCTGTGCTCCAGGAAGGCTGAGACAAGACAGGCTCCCTACTGAGAACACACCAGTGATTGAAAGTTCTGCTTACAATGCTTCCTTTGTTCAAAGCTGGGAGTAAGGGCTGGGAGAGCTCAGAGGTTAAGGCTTGTCTCTGCTGAAGCCAAATCATATAAAGGGCTTAAACAGATGGAAACATAGTCATTTGGAAGGATGTCATTCTGGCTCTGCTTTGTGGAAATGCAGGTAGTGGGAAGTAGTTTTTAATTGCTTGATTACCCAGCACCTCCAAGGAGACTATCCTTTTCATCCGTAGTTAATTGCAGCTTTTACAGGTTGTTCAAGCACTATTTTGCCATTTGCAAGAAACCTCCTGCAGCCATACAGTAAAGGAGCTTGTTGATTGAGCAGGGCAGGATACATCAATGGTTTGACTGTGATTTATAAACAAAGCACATGTGGTAGAGGAACCTCCTGTGCTGTGATTTGTGAAGTAGGATGCATTTCCACAGTGATGTTTGGAGGATTCGGCCTTGGATTCCTGCTGTTGTACCTGGCAGAGCACCAGTGCTGTGCAAGTAAGAAACAGATACTCCTTGTCTGAGAAGTCACTGGCTTTGCAGCAAAACCATGGCTAAGAAGGATACTGCCTTTTTCAAATGTAAGTGGTAGAGACTAGACAATATAGAATTTTTGTCAAGTCTCTAAAGGGGAAAATGATGCCTAAAGATTTTTAGCTTTTCGTATATTTTTCATAGATTTGTAGCCTTGTAGATTACTAATGCATGGCTGTAGCTCCTAGTACTTTTCCTACCCTTTTCCCCTACATGTTAGAACAATAAGCTAACCTTCTAACACATTCCTGAAATACTGTTTAGTCTTACTTAAGAAGAGCACCACCTACAAGGACGTTTTGTTTTCCAACTGGAAACTTAGGAGACACAACAAGAAGTGGGATAGAGAAGCCTCTGGACCAATTCCAATGGGGCAGTACCCAGGGAAAAATTACCTAACCAACTGCTCTTCTAATTGGATGATATTTGATAGGTATACTAATCAACTAACCTTATAAAAAAAATCATAGAATTACTGTACCATGTGCGTTTTTCATCATATTGTGTACCTGAAGGCTTTCAAGTAAAGGTTTGCTTTTATATTATTCTAACGTTGTCTGGGAAGGTTTGTTCTATTTCCAGGCAACACTTTAAATTGCTTCCTATCTTTTTAGGAATGGTATTCTCCAATTTAGTACTCCAGCTAAAACCAACTGGAGGCACAAAAGGCAAAGATCACAGGTCGAGATAAGAACAATTTACTGGAAACAGCAATGAGATAAGAAAATAAACGATAACAGCAACAATATTAATAATGAAAGGTATAAGGCAGAGAAACAATTTACATGAAAAGCCCCTGACAATAAACAATACCTGACTGTTCTGTCCACCACTTTAACTCCATTGGAAGGAACTCCTTTTCCTTGGAAGAGAAAGAGAGTCCCTTTCCCCTGCCTCTGGCAATGTCATGAGGTGGTATCAAGTAACTTTAGGGGCCACACCCCCTCCTGGCTACTGCAAAAAATTAACCCTGTCCTGGCTGGAGCCAGGGCACTTCTAAAGTTCCCAAAGTGTTTTTTGGGTTGGGTACATGAAATATTATTCATCTGTTGTTGAAACATGCCCATATATACCTGGGAGTATGGTCACTGCAATCATCTGCAGTGATGCTGCATGGCCCTTTGATGGGGAGGGACAAAAATTGTATGCCCATGTGTACTGCCATGGGAAAGATAGAGAATGGGACCACAGCAAGGTGCTAATCCCCAGTGCAAGAGACTGCCCTGTCCTCATACTGTTATGAGAGTATGAGAAGTAGAAGGAAGAGAAAAGACTCTTTTTACTCCTATTTCTGCGTGAATTCTTGGTATAGTATGGGAGCCTTTGCCGTGCCAGTGAGAGGGAGAAGGATGGACTTGATTCCCGACCTTCTGGAATTTGTCGATTAGCATTTTAAGCTCTGGCAACACATATGCTTATTTCTGATTTGCAGAATGATTCAAGCAATGCTCAGCCCTGTGGGAGAGGAGCTAGGCCTTCAATAGGCTGTTGGGTATTACGCTGCATGTCCTACAGCATCCTAGTTATTCCCAAGGTAGTATGAGCCACTTTCTGTATCTGGCTCCATATGGTGTTCTAGAGAAGATTCATTTACTGTGCTAGATCACAAGGTCTTCATATCATAATGAAGGTTGCTGCAGGTTCTGTTATGGCTCCAGAAAGCCTCTTCCCAGGCTGGCAGTGTTGTCTAACCCACCCAGGATGCCAGGACAGAGCCTGCTTCCTCCAGTGTTGCGCAACCTTGTGGTTGAATGCTCTGCCCAAAAGCACTGATGTGTGGCACAGTGCACAGTCCCTCTTGTGATTGCTTGGGGCTGTGGACTGACACAGAATGGCTTTGCTGAACACCCAGGTCTCCTGTAGTTTGTGAACCTGGTTCTGTCCTAAAATACCATCTCCAACAGTGCTGTGCCGGGGTGGTCAGTGAAATCCATCACTGTGCATACATCACTAATGGGCTCGGGGCAACCAGATCTAGGTCAGCAAGAGCCTCTTTTGCCTGCTATGGGTATTGTTGGTCAGAGGTCCTCATTCTGCATGATGTTACCCACCCTTCTTTACTGACCAAAGTGGAAGCTGAGCTGTGGTGGCCATTGCTCTGACAGTGTGAGGAGCTGGAAAGTGGGATGGGAGGATAAGGCCCTTCTCCCACCACTCTGAGTCTCTCTCAGCACACCCGGCAGGGCTTCCAAGCAGGCATCAATAAAAACCACATTTTTATTAAAACTGTAATGAGGAATAAAAAACCTTCACATTTCTTTCAATAACTTGGGATATAAAAAAGAGATTTTTATCAATTATGAGAAGGATTTTGGCCATAAAAAGGTAATTTAAAGAGTCTGAGATGGATGGCGAATAGCATTAATGTCACCCAGAACAAATGGTCCTGCATTACTCAACGGAAAGGCACAAGTGGCTGCCTGTGCAGTCCCGCTGCTGCTGCAGACTCTGCTGTGCTTGCCCTGCCCTGTCTCTGGTAAGAGGCCCCAGTCACTGGCAGATCCCAATGTGGCTGCCTCTACACTGAGCCCTTGTGTGAGCAGCAGCTGTCCAGAACTGCTGCTCCAAGGGCAGATGGGGAAAGCAAACAGAGAGCTTTATGTGGCTCAGGTAGTGAACCTTGCTTTGTTTCTTGTGTCCCTGCTCACTCTTTATGCAAGCTTCAGTGTTACTGACCCTTACTGTCGTGCCAAGGACAACCTGCTGTTCTGACTGAGAGGGGAGCTTTGGAAGAGGGTACTGCCACTTTCCATGGGTTTTCTCTCCACTCAGAGCTCCTGGGAGAGGATGGCTGGGTCCTGCTCATGGCAGCTTCTTCCTGGGTACTCTAGGCCCCATTGTCTAGGAGAGAGAAGGTTTTGAGTATAGATCAGAGGATAATCTCCTTTGACTTCTTTCAAATTAGTAAGATTTACAATATAGGAAGTTGGACAGTTGATTTTCTGAAGGATTGTTTGGAGGGCCTTCTGCAAGGAAGAGAAAAACTTCAGATCAGAAAATGCAATGAGGAATGGCCTGGTAAGGAATAGTTCTGAACTGGATGCTTAGTGACATTTTTTTCCTTCAATTTACGAATTCTTTAGGTGCCTGGGGGTTAGTGTATGACATACCTGCGTGGAATTTGTTGGCTCAGTGTCTGTGCAGATGGTAAGCTGTGTTACAGTACAGTTTTCTCAGAGTTTTGATTGCACCAGAAGTGTTGCTTTGATGCAAATACACCTTGGCTGGCAGTGCACAAAACAGCTGTGTCAGGCTGTATTCAGTATCCGCATCCTGCAGACGTGGTGGATGTGCTGCACAGCAATGCTCAAGCCATTGACAGAAAACACTTCTCAGCATGTGGGCAACCCTTCCAATTCCAAACAATCACTGGAAATTGGAGTCTGTATCTGGGATTAATAGTCCTTATTCTTGCATATGGAGACTTCCTTTTTTCAAATGTGTATCTCCTTTGCTCAGCAATCTCCAGGCATTTCTAACACAGCAGGATCTGTGTAGGGGCAGAAACATTGAGCTGCTGTGTGGAGGGACTGGCTTCTGTTTCAAAGCCCACTGCTGATATACTCTGAAATATTCTTCATGTTCTGATCTTTACACAGGCCGGGTTTACTATGCCTGGTTTTTCTCTGAGGGAGCAGAGAATCCCGTCATCTACCTGCCCACTGATCTTTTAATATCCTACTTGATGCTGACTAGTTATTGTCTCCTGATTTCTTTCAGAATTTTACATCTGCACAGTTACTTGGCTCTTGACCCATCAGAAACATGAAAACATGATGCAGTGAGTCAGGCAACTTTTGGCAATAGGTTATTTGTAGATGAAACAAATGACATAAGATGAAGTAAGGAGTTACAGGGCCTGACCTTGACATATCTGCATTTTTCTAACATACAGAATAGACACATATAATTTTTATGAATTTTTAAGATGTATGGTGATCTAATAAGCTTTGTTTTATGGCACTTCTGGGATCTGTCTGACAGGCAGCTCTTGCTTCTATGGAAGGATGCTGAGCCATAAAAAACGCTTCAACTCTGCCTGCAAGTTTTCTTCCCTGTGAAAAAACTGCTAGGAGCATTGAAAATTCTCCTTATGAGAAGCCACACACTCAACATGCTTTTATATTTTGAGAATTGAGGCAAAAATTGGGATCTAAGGGGTCTCAAAGTTCTTTAGACCATTAGTGAGCAAAATCTGTTTGTTCCTAGTAGGCAGACTAGCCTGAGGAAGTTTTCTCATGTTATGTTTGTGAACATTAAGAATATTTTGCACTTATCTTCTGTAAGCTTTGCAGTATTTAGTTTTACAGAATGTGAGGTTCAGAGCCAAACCTCTGAAGCTGTCTGTGACAACTGAAGAAGTAAACGCACGTGAGCTATTGCTTGTGCCAGGAGAGCTCCGCTGAAGCAAACCTATGAGTTTCTCACTTACAAAGCTCACATAACCACTGCATCTCAAATTGGCAAGTTCTTGGAAAAGGCTGTTCAGCACCAATCCTTTCAAATTTCAAATTATTAGTAGAAAATTTACATTAGTTAGCTCATTTTGGATAATGAATGAAACTGAGGTGGTATGAGTTGTGTGTGGAGAACAAAGCTAATTTTTTCAAGCACCTTATTGGGTGTAGCTGATTGGTTCAGGTCTATTAGCTGCTATTCCCATTTATCAAGAAAGGCTAGAAGGAGGCTAGAGCAATTAAAATTACCAGGGCTTATTAAGAGGGGTTATAGTAAAGAAGTCTCCCCGTGTAACTTTTCCTGCCTTGCCCTTTGTAAACTGCTAATGTCTTTACCCTGGCTGCCAAAAAGACCTATAAGCCAATGCCTCCTTTCCCAGTCTGGTCTTTTGTCCTTTGGACTATAACCTAATCTCTTCCTCTTCTATTTTTTTTCCTTTTTGTTTGAAAGAGGTGTGAGGCTGGTTCTTAATGGGATATCCTGGCCAAGGCCTTTGCCAGTCCCTTGCAGTCACTAAAACCAGCTCAGGAATTACAGGTTGGCTGCTCCAATGTAAACATTTGAGACACTGTGTGGTTCTCAGTGAGCGAGCAGGAGGGAATGGAAAGATATGGACCAGACTGGTTTCTGTGGTCCTTATCTCTCTAATGACTACATAGCCATAGCACACTGATCACAGTGTGTTGGAGCGAGCATCTCCAGTGACTTAGTATCGTGTACCTGATGAGGGAGAAAGTGCAGCCTGACCGCTCCAGGATACTCTCTCCTGGCTTTGCTCTCCACAGGACATGTCTGAAGTCAGTGTCAGTACTTGGCCTCTCTTTGGTGAGGTGAATCCTGGGTTGTAATGAGGTGATTTTTGAGATGGTTAGAATAGATGGAATCCACCAAGTTGCTTTTCTTCATCCACAGAAGCCCAAATATTTTGAACTATAGGAAACAGAGCTACGTACCAGTTAGTATTTTGAGGCTTCCTGTCCTGCTCCTATTCCAGAGGCTGACTTTGTTGCTCTATTTTTGAGCTGCATCAGCCCTAGGGAAGGAAGAAAGGCAGTTGGATTCTCACTTTAGAATAATGGGTTGCTAGATTGCATGGAAATGCATGTGAATTAATCAAAATTACCCCCCTATCTTTGTTTCCGTAGCCTACTCTTCTCCTGGTAAGAACCTCTAGCAGTACACACTGGGGATGCCAGAGGAGAACTTAGGTTCACACTTTTTCCCACTGCACCCTGGACTGTCAGCCCTTCTCTTTGCAGTACTTGTCACCCTGCAGTGGCAGCAGCAATGCTAGGCCTGTAAGTGTAGTTGATTTATGTTAACCGTCGAAACGATAATGTTTAATCTGTAAAGTGCTAATCTATTTTTTATGTTGATTATGAATAGGCCAGCTGTGCCTACTTTCCTATTCATAGAGTTTAGTGAACAAGCCCGCTTCACAGGCTGGGTTTGGAGGGTAATTTACATGAGAGCAGACATTTTAAGGAAAGTAAATCAGCTGAGTTATACCAGTGAAGCAGGGATTTGGCAGCCCTACACGAAGATCTGGAGGCAAGGAAAAATACATGGGAGGAAGAGGAGGAAGAGACAGATAATAAGTGAACTGTAGAAGGAACAGATAGATCAGAGCAGACATGTGAAAAGTAGGGGAAATATGGTCAGGAGAAGAAAGGAAAAGTTGATACTCAGAGGAGAGATTGACAAGAAGAAAACAGGACAGGATGTGGCTGGCTTAGTATAGGACTTTTCTCTTGGCGTCAGTGCAGAGAGCTCAGGGCTCCATGGTTTGTATGACTGGTCATTAGGGATGTACTAATGCATGGTGCCAGTGACACTATTGGCAAAGTCAGTTGTGGATTTAATTTGTCGTGCAGTTGTCTCTTTTGAGGGACTTCTGTTGATCTCTGTACATTTTTTTCTGAGACTTGGCTGTAAAGGATACGAACTCCAGAGCCCCATCCAGACCTCTTTGTAAGTTTTTCTACTGCAGCTTCTCTTTAGTCCCTGTTCTTTGGTCTCTGTGGTGTGCACTGCACAATAGCTGTGTCTTTTGCATTGACTTGTCTGCCAGGTGTGCTGGTGTTTCCATATCCCATCAAGGCACTGTTAGCACCAGTAACTGGCTTATGAGCTTTACATCTTTGGCAGAGCTTTACTACCTTTTAAGCATTATTCTTCTAAAGTAGTGACCTTATTATATCCCTTTCTTGATACCAGTTCAATTCAGGCAGGGCTGCCCACATCTGCCAGACTGCATGTACTTCCAGGTCCATCTCAGATCCCTACTGCTACTTCCCTATTCTCTTCATCTGGGGCAGTGTTGTGTCTCAGTAAGACTTCAGGCCTGCTTGTATCTATGTAATTATAACCAAAACCAGAGGAAAGGATATAACTGGGCAGAATCTGTCTGGGATTGGGCTTTGCCCACTGCATGTTATCATTGTACTGTGCCTCTGTCCACCCTGGTGACAGGCTGCTGGATTGTGCAATGCTGCTTCTGTCATTACTGCTCTTTGTCCCATGTGATGAAGATCATCAGAGGGCTGGAACGTCTCTCCTGTGAACACAGGATGAGAGAGTTGAGGTTGTTCAGCCTGGAGAAGAGGAGGACTGGGGGAGACATCATAGCAACTTCCAGTACCTAAAGGGGACTTGAAAGAGAGCTGGAGAGGGACTTTTTACAAGGGCATGGTAGTGATAGGACAAGGGGGAATTACTTCAAACTGAAAGATGGTAGGTTTAAGTTAGATATTAGGAAAAAATTCTTTCCTGTGAAGGTGGTTCTGGAACAGAACTGCCCAGAGAAGTTGTGACTGCCCTGTTCCGAGAAGTGTTTAAAGCCAGGATGGATGGGGCTTTGAGCAACCTGGTTTAGTGGAAGGTCTCCCTGCCCATGGCAGAGAGGTTGGAACTTGATGATCTTTAAGGTTGCTTCCAACCCAAACCATTCTATGATTCTATAAAGCAAAATGCAGTGCTGTTCTGCACACTCACTGCAGGAACCCTCCACTCCTCCTGCACACCCTGTCTCTGCACACACACAAACACCATCCTGATCCTATTCTTCATTTGCCTCTCTGTGGATGGATTTTGCCTACCATTTCCCAGGTAAGCTGTGTACACAAATGCCCTGCCCCATGCTTCCTTTTTAACTCTGTGCTCAAGCCTTGGCACAGCTTCACTTCCTGACCAAATCCTTGTACCTGGCCTCTTCCAAACATCCCCTCATCACTCTCTGTATAGTCACATAAAACTGCCCATACACATCCCCCACCTTGTCTTATACACTTCTTGAAGCCCCCAGGCTTTCAAGGCTGAATCAGAGCCATTTAAGATGAGGCACAGGTGATGTGTGTTCCTGAAGGTCCTCATATATCCTCAGGCTCTGTCAGCTGGTTATTTCTCACAGGACTGCTGCTGTTGTGCAGGCTTACTGCTGATAGGGCACTTGGGGCATCTCTGCAGTCCTCTCTGAGCCTCCCTCTGCCTGGCTGTGACTAACAGGGAGCTTGTTGTAGCTCCTTGACCCTTTCCTACACAGGTTTCAGCCAGTGAGTGGTGGGGATGTATTTATACCTGGAGTCAAAATGGTCAGGGAAGTTCATTCGCTTCTGGGTGTTTTCTTAAATCTAACCTTCTTGCTTATGTGCCAACTGGCCCCATCTCTGTGGCATTTTGAGAGAGGCTTCATCTTGATACAGGTCAGAAATTTTTTACATTGAGAACTACCAATCACAGCAACAACTTCCCCAGCAATGTGGTAGAGACCCCATCTAGAGGTTTTCAAAACGTTCTAATCTCTTCTAGGCCTCCTTTCCCAGGAAAAGTTAAGTTAGACCATCTTTTGAGGTCCCTTCCAACCATAGCTGTTCTATGATTTGATGATTCTTCACAAATATTCTGTCTTTGCACCATGCTGCTGGCATCTGTAGGGGTGTTATGTCATTTGGGACTATGCCTTCAGGAATTCAGTCAAGGGGTTCTGTGTGTTGGGGACCTCCACATATCTTACTACATGTGTGGCTCAAGAGAAATGGGAACTTTGAGGGGATGGGGGACAACAATGGGCTTGTTTTCGCCTGTCATTTATGAGCATTAGCACTTGATGTCTAGTACTAGATTCAGACCTTGAAATGAGATTTGGAGCAAGGTCACTGTTGATGACAAGGTCAGGGCTGCAGGCATGCTTGACGGAAAGTAGGTGACATTCTCTGTTGTGATGAGAAAGGAGACAGAAGGGATGGTTTGAGTGAGAAAATTAGGAACTGTGCTTTAGCTTCGTTGAATGTGAACAGAGATACGACTATCTGAAAGAAGATGACTGAGAAACAGGCTGAAATTGTAGTTTGGCTAGAAGCAGGCTGATGTGGAGTACAGAGCCAGAACTACAAGTCAGCAGAAAGGAAGTGGGAATTTTATGTGAGCTATTATCCAGATGCAGTGGTGGGGGTAGACGTTGTGAGCAGAGCTTTGTGTAACATCTCCAGAAAGCTGGGAAAGGGATAAGCAAGCTGCTCAGGTATACTAACAGAGCCATTAAAAGAGCAGAAGGCTGAGGAAACTCTTCCCTTCCTTAGGAGCTACTGGGATGTTCCTGCTATGTTAGCACTTTCAGCTCTGTTGCTTGGGAGCTGAAGAGCTGCAGAGAACACAGAAAGCCTTGAAGATCTTAATAGAATGGGGCAACTACTGCTCTACCGCAACCATGGAATAAGAATCCGTTTGGGCAGATGGGATGCAGCAAGGAGTTGTCTTCTGCTGTGCTTCCACTGTGCACTGGTGTAATAAATGAGACCCTCCTTTGTAGCGGGGGAGGAAAGAGAAAGAATGTTTTCAATTAAAATACAAAAGATGGCTGGGAGTGGAGGCATTGTGTGCTCTTGAAGGACTGTGATCCAGTCTGTTGGAACAACTGACAAGTGTGGCTCCATCCTCACAGACAGGAGAGATGCAGAGGAAGTAGTATTTCCCCAAACAGTCAGAGAGAAAAGAGTGGATTTAATGAGCATTGCTGAACTGGGAGAAAGATTAAAGAGCAAATTAAACAGAGCATTTGTATGTGCAAGGGAAGAGCAGGGAGGCATCTGCCCCATAGCCTGCGCTGCTGGAGTGAATAAGTAGCTCACAAGTCACTATTTTCTTTTTCAGCATGATGGAATGGAAAGCAAGCAGGATTATATATGTATATACACACCTTGGCTTTGCTTTGGCGTGTGCAGTTTGCATAGGCTATAAGATACTTATGTCATGCGAAGTAGACTCCACAGTGACATTGTTTACTGTGCACATAGAGAGACTGTCGTTTTTCATCTTCCATTTCCACACAAGCATAGTTGTTGGTGGGCTCTTGCTTGACCATTAGGATCAGGAAGCACTGGCTGCTGTTGGAGGCCAGTCACAGACAGGCTGGAGTGCGGAAGTGGTTTAGGATACCAGGAAGGTGATTAGCTGCACAAGATGTTATACTCTGAGATGGAAAGAAGTGGGATGCTGAATGGGCCAGAGGTCATTGTGCTGATTAACTGCATCTGGAAACAGAAATGAGCATTTTCTCAATGTCCACATCAGTCTTAGAGGCACTGGTTCTTTGTTATCACTTGGGGATTCTGAGGAAATAGTTGATTCAGTCATGCAAGGTCCTTCCACCTTCCATGTTCTCCACAGAGAAGTGAACTGGACTTGCAGCTTAAAATTATGACATAGCTTCCAACAGCAAAACCTTCCCCCTAGTAATGGACATTTTTGAGAAATAGATTTTCTTGGAATTTAATTCTGAGTGTGAGATTAAAGACATGGGGGAGAGGTACCTATATGGAGTACTTTGACCAGGAAAAATGCTCACACACATGTGGATGGATTAGAAACTTGTTTGGACACATCCCAGCTTTGCTGTTTCCTTTCTCTGGTTTCATCTATATGATTGTGCTACCAAAGATGTTGTGCTAGCCCTGCAGATGATGTCTGGACTCTGCTTTCTTACAATTGAGCTTGGTATCTGCCTTACATCAGAATTATATTGTGCAGTTCCTCTGCCTTCAGAGTGCTTTGTGAAACCAGCACTTGGACAAAGAACAGCTGAATGAAGCTAAGCATGGAAGAGACTGTGGTGAAATGCTAGTGGAAAACCTGTAGAACTCCAAACTGTTGAAAGCATGTCTGGGTGCTGAGCTAATCTGTTAATTTTAGCAGCCTGTGTCTCTGGAAGATAGTAGGACATCCAGTAGCTTAATCGGTGAAAAACATTTGTGTCCTTGTGCCAGTCAGGAGGATGTTCCTGAGCCAGTTTTGTTCCAGTCTGACCATGACAATCCTTGCTTTTGTTAGACTAAATGTTGTTTGTTTGTGGGAGCCATGGATAAGTGGCTCCCCTTTTAGAGAGATGGGAGATGAGGTCCACCTCACACACAGGGTCTCAGGAGGCATACATCAGCTCTGTCTGCTCATTGCTCATACTGCCTGTTGTAGCTGTCACCACTGAGATCCAGGTTTCGATCTGGGATGAGTGATAGTCTCAGACAGCTCTGCCTTGTCTTAAGGATCTGACTTACTCAGGAAAATAAATGAAGCTACCATGAGCGTGTCTGAGCACAGACTATTACACAGGAGTCTTCAGGGATAGAAAATAAAAGGTGCTTTTCCTCGAGGTATGCCTCTGTAATAATTAAAGGTACTATAGCAAGTAAAGTAGACTGATACTATTGCTGCACAGCTCAGTGGATGGATGTGATGAATACAAGAGTGGCTTCATGTAGGCTTTTCCATTGCTTGTCTAGCCAAGAGAGACTATGGAAAGAGGATCATAGGTGAGCAGAACAGGAAGTAGCCAGGATCCTAGGTATCAGTGAATGAGTGAGCAAACGTTGGTCTCTGGCTGATGGGGATCAAGGACCCTTCCTTTAGCAGAGTTCATTTTCTGTAACAGTAATGGCTTTGTGACTGAGAAATGCTGTTGGTAGGATCCCAGAGAAGATTCTCATGGTTTTAGCAGGTAGTGGGCTGCAGAGGACCAAAGTGGTACCAGGTAGAAATAACAGGAAAAAACGAACTTCACACCCCACCTGTGTCACAGCCCTTTCCTAGAAGAAAGGCTGATGGTTTATGGACAGCCCTGGTTTTGTGCTATTGTAATGCCACATTAGCAGTGATTAAGTTAGCAGTGATTGGCATGCCAGGAACAAGTGCGTACCATTGGCACGTGAAGTGACATGTTTGTGGCTGTGTGTAATAACTGTTGTATATTTATTATACTGATAGGTTTTTAAAGGGAAAGCTAAAAATTTTGTCCTTATAAATTAGATGGATTTCTAGCTGCACAAGATGTTATATTCTGAGATGGAAAGAAGTGGGATGCTGAATGGGCCAGAGGTCATTGTGCTGATTAACTGCATCTGGAAACAGAAATGAGCATTTTCTCAATGTCCACATCAGTCTTAGACGCACTGGTTCTTTGTTATCATCACTTGGGGATTCTAAGGAAATAGTTGATTCAGTCATGCAAGGTCCTTCCACCTTCCATGTTCTCCACAGAGGTACACACAGAACCCCTCTCCACAGAGAGGTGAAACAATGTTAGAGCTCAGCTCTTCCAAATTCTAGGCAGGCACCTTATTGCATATCACCCCCTGAAAAGAACCACGTTACTTTGCCATCCTGTGCACTGAAAGATGCAGGGATTTTGTGTAATAAGCCAAAGGTAATTGTTTCAGTGCATGAGAATACACACATACCTTTACCTGCAATCATTTGGATGCAGCGTGTACCTCTATATATGCACGTGTATGTGTAAATGTAATATGAACACCAGCAAGTCTGTTGACAAGAAAACCACTATTCTGTATATATCTGCAATATTATTAAAAATACTGAATTAATAAATAGATGTTCTTGACAGATGCATTTAGGAACCATCAATTAAGCTTGGCATTCATTAGGTGGGGAGAAGTCCAATCAGATTTCACTGACTCAACAAAGCCGCCTATAAATTGTGGGCTGTTTGTTCTGACGTTTGATGAATTATTCTTCATAATCCACTGTCTACTGCGATAAATCTAATCTTTCAGTTTTTGCTGTCTTAATAATTCTCAGAGCAACACTGTGACATTTTGTTTTCATAGAGGGGATAGAAAGGCTTGGACAATGGAAAAAATCCCTCGCTTGCTGCCTGGCAAGTATATTGCTTTACACCAAGGTAACATTTTTCTCACACCTGGAACTCTGGTCTTGCAGTCTTGCAGGGATCAGTGAGTCCTTGGCACCATGAGCTGTTATGTGTATCTTGTTGAAAAGATAACCAGCCTAGGATGAGGTTCACATTTCTTCAACCAGGAAAGCCATTCAGATTTCTGAGAGCAATAGTATGCTAGTGTTGATAAAGTGAATTCCAAAAGTTCTGGGAAGCGCAAACCCTAGTAATGCTGTAACAGACATAGAACTGAATGTCTCTTCAGGTATTCTGTTCCTTGAACTAGAGGGGACATTGTACTACGTAGTGTTATGGTGGCAGCTGCAGCCCCCAGCTTTTCTTCCCAGAGCGTGATACTATGTTGATCTGTTTTCCCTCAAGCTGGTGAATCCTACTATCACACTGCCCTGCACTGTCTTGTCTGGGAGGCTGCAGACAGTAGCTCCCAGAAAGCTCCTGCAGACTGAGCTCACCTTAGCGAATTGCCATCCATGGAGCCATGATCAAGAGGGAACTGTTTAGTGCTATCTCTATCTTTCTGCCTCAGCAGAAAAAACAGATTGAGTCATCTTACCAAGTGAATTCCAGCTTGGAGAATCACAGCACAGGGAATGTGCAAAATTTACCTACCTTAATCGGTTTCTTGCTGTCCACTTCCTCCATGGACTTGTGTCACAGCTGTATCATTCCCTTTGTCTTGAATGGATTTATACCACCTTTTCCATGTGCGTTTTCCTGTGCTGCTACGTGGCTTCAAAATGATAGGTGACTGGTCAGCTGATCCTGACCATTGCAACACAATGCTCTTGGTAATGGAGCTCTGTTGTATCATGGCCTGCGGTGAGTATCCTGGAGACAAAAACAGTTCCAAATTAATCATGTGTTACCTGGTCACTCCCTTTTAAAATAGCAGGACATCTTATAGATTAAAGTCTCCAAATACAAAATGCAAGACTCAGGAGCAATTACAGTATGCTGTGATCAGAAGAGGAGTTGAGGTTTTGTTGGTTTTGAGGAGATGAGTTGTGAAATTGTAGTTGAGGTTTTGAATGTTTTAGTTTGCACTGGTTTTGGTAATAAAGGAATAGTATTATCCCTGCTTGGCCTCTTTTTGTGAATTATTTTGCACAGCTGTGATTGGTGAAGCTGTCAGGCACAGTGAAGTGTCTGGAGATGGCATCTGCCTGAGATGGTCTCAGCTCTTGCTGCATGTTCCCACTTGTGCCAGACTCTGGCCAAGTTCCCTAACAGAGGCATATTTACCTTTGTTCTGTCTAATTTACCATACTAAACAGAAGCAAATTTATTATTTGAAAGCTACATGACAGACCTTTCATGAAGATATACTGTTACCAAAGCTCAGGGTTTATCCTGGATACAGGGCTACTTTCATTTGTGGTTTCCCTGTACCCTTTGCACTCCCAGAAGCTTACAGGGTTTATCAGAAACTTTCTAGGCTGTCAAACAGTGACTGAGTCCCAGCTTGCCACAGGTGGAACAGTTCCTCCAGTGTCCATCCTGCTGTCATTGAGACTGGTCAGTCTGTTGGGAGAGCTTCTGAAGAATGTAAGGATGACAGTACAGATCAGACCAAAAGCTGGAGCTCACCACTGTCTCCAGATGTAGCCATGGTTGGCTAAGAGACAGTGGGGTTCAGCAAGCTAAACAGCGCGGGACTGTTGAGATGCCTTCTGTTGTTAGTGATCCTGCATCTCACTGCACCCTAAATTTGTCCTGAACAAACTGCTGACACATGGCCAACATTCTTCACAATGGCAGAGCAGAACCACCACATCTCATGTGGAATGATGTTTTATAGTGCTGGGCTGGGAAAGGGCTCTGTGACTCAGGCTTCTGCTCCAGGGTACTGTGCTAGCAGCCTTTCTGGAGAGGGAAGAGAACATACCTCTCTGTGAAGTAGGCAAGTTGAAACCAGGCAGTAATACTCCATCATTTGCTGCAGCACATGGATATAAAAAGGTTGGGATTAAGAGGCAGTATATTTCAAAAGAAATTAGCTAGCAAGACATGCACATTTAACTTTTATGGTTTAGAGATTAAGATATCAGTCTGGAACTTGGGATATCTGGGTTAAATCCCCGCTCTGTCAAAGACTTCTTTGAACATGCCAGGCAGGTCACCTAAGGCAATACTTTCGGAAGGGACGCAGGATTTGGGAACTTAAATCCAGTTGACTTCCAGTATCTTCCTAAGTGTTTAAGGACAGGATTCACAAAAAATACTGAGGCATCCTGATGCTCAACATTGTGGCATCAAGGTGGTATGTGCTGCAGACCTTGGGAAGAGCAGCTGTGCTTTGGGAAAGCACTTCAGCATGTGAGGAAGCCTGTAGCTGACATCTGGGAACTCCTGGAAGGCATGAGCTTTTGCAGGGGCCATGGTGGCTGTGCACCTCATATCATGGCACTCTGGGCTTAATGTGGTCTCTAGGTGCAACCTCAGCTCAAATACATACTAATAAGTGTCTAAGTAGATAGATCCTTTAAGAGCTTTTATATCAGTTCCCTGAGGTGTGAATACTAATACCAACAATCATGAAAAGATTTCGCATATTTAAAATTAAATGAGCTTCATTCTTTAGAATTAAGCAGTCAGGGCTGTGCTTCCAGTGAAGTACAGTGCACATTCATTTGCTGGTGGAGCATGTGCCCAGTGGGGACCTGGCTATGTAGAAGGAGTGAGGGAAACCACTGTGTGCAGGGACACCGCTCACCTGTACAGCTGTAAACCTGCAGCTGGCTGTCCTGTTCCTTCGAAAGAGCAGCCCTAAAGTTCCTTCTAAACCTTTATTAAACCTGTTGGGAAACTGCTTGTTTCATCTCCTGCCAGGATTACAGATGGTAACAGCGAGTTTGATGAGGCCATTTGAGACCAGCTGTAGAATGGAAAAAACTAGAGAGTTCCTTAAGTTAGGTGGGCTCCAAGACTTCCCAGACCTTTGCTTGCTAATTATCCATCCTGGAAATGACAGTTTTTGTTAAGGGTGCTTGTGAGCACTAAGGGCCTGCAGCCTGTTCCAAGAACTCCCTGCTTGTATGAAATGGGTGCAGCCACCTTCCCTTGGAAGGACCCACTCCCTGGCAGGCAGTGTGGGAACCTAGCTCACCTCTTCTCTGCTTCCATGTCATACCGCCTCTTGCTTGCTTTTGCCTGTCTGGGACACACAGCCTGCAGCAGAGGCATTAGCTACCTCCAGTGAGCCAAGAAAAGACAATTCCATAACGAACAAGGGTCATTTGCTAAGTGGGGGGTCCTGGAGCCCAGCCATAATTGCGCTTCGGCTTTATCTCAGCCTCACACCTGCTCTTGTAATGGCTTGGCTGTGATCTGCTCCCTCTCCCTGTGCATGTTCTGCCCTTTTACTCCTGGGGTATCCATCAATTCTCTGTCCCTGTTGCAGTCCCTCGCCTTTCTGTCCTTGCCTGCAGCCTGTGAATGTGCACAGATTTGCCCTGGAATTGCAGTAGGGCCAGTGGGCAGGCTCTACTGGACATGACTGCTAACCTGACTTTCATGTCCTAAGTAGCAAGTTTTTAAATGAAAGTCTTCTATCCAAAATAACTCCTAGATGCAGCGTTCTTCAGTTATGTTTCTTTAGAAAATTTAGTCACACGATAATGAGGTGGATATTATTCCTGCCAGAGGGAACATGTGCGGCTTTTTTTTTCCCCTGCATGCATTCAGTACTGGTGAAAATGGTTGGATTGACAGTGTAGGCAATTAAGAGGTTTTGAAATCCAGAGCAGATGGAATTTTATCCAATTTATATATGATCTTACTATAAATGTATGTTAGTGGATTCAAGCCAGTGAACTCCCAATTCTGTGTTTTAACCTTTGGGGGATGTTACCCAGCCTTATGACAGCTAGACTAGTAACCACTTTGTAAAGGGTACATCCCTCTGATACGAGGATGTAGGGTAGGGAGAGAGCTGAAGAAAGTCCCAGCTTGACCTCATATGGCAAATTCTCTGCGTTTTTTCTTCCTTATGGAATTGTGCAGCCCAGCATGCTCTTGACCACCTTAAATCTTTACCCTTAACAGATCCTCTCTTCAGGCAATAGATAAACTGCACATAAAGGTAAAAGTCCCTGTGTCTTGAACACATTTTCCCTTGAGACACAAATGTCAATAGGTTTGAATTATGGACCCTCTGTAATTAAAAACCACATAACTAGTTGTTTTTAAATGCAGTTGTTTTACTTAATTGATTTTGCCGCCAGGAGCTACGAGAATTAATTAAATAAATAAAATGCACCTTCCTAGTGAATTACTGGAGTCAGCTGAGTCTGTGTTGGTATCTAATTACTGCAAATGCTCCAGTTTGTTGCTAGCAATAGTTTTCTGTGGAAGGGGCTGGGAGAGAAGGGGTAGGGTGGTGTGGGAGGGGGCTCATTCCTTACCAGCTGCAGGAGGGAACAGGCTGCTCCTTGTAGTATTTTTCTTCCTTTTCAGCAAAAAGAGTATTCGTTTAAGGCTTTGCATGAAGACTTTGCTTAGAAGGTCTTTATTCATATTTAATTGCTAGGTTGCTGCAGCTTCCATCTTTAATTATGTATTAAAAAGCAGGTTATAAAATGCACTGACATTCTTTCTTTTTTGTTACTGCATAAATTACAGGCTTCCTAACTGCTCACTCGAAATCAGTTGAGCCCATGAGGAGGGTAGGACAGGTTCCCTTTGCTGACTTCTGGAAACTTCAGAGTTTATGTTCACCTTGCCCTACAGAGCAGGACAAAAATCCTCAACTAGCATTACATGAACTAGGCCTGAAGCCACATATCTGTGTTGGCCCTTCCTGTGAGCTGACTGACTGTGGAGGGCCCTGGCTCATCAGCCAGGTCGATACCACACTACCATGGGAGTAGTGTTTCCAGAGCCTGCACTAGCTGCTGCTGCACTCAGGGTCTCTAGCAGGGTGCTGTGTTATGCAGGGCAGTGGGCCTTTGCCCCTCTGCTATTGCCTCACCCACATCTACCTCAGGTTTTGCTTCCTGGACCTGCTCCTGGTAAATCTACTTCATCTGCAACTTTTCTTGTAGTCTAGCCCTGAATTTCTCAGCCAGAGCTTCTAATAATTTCCTCTCCTACTCACGAAGTGCTTTGCTGTCCCTGCTTGGTGCTTTTTCTGAGTTGAGAGCACTGGTTACTTTACAGAAGGTGTGACAAAGTCCATCACATTAAACATGTTTTCAGACCAAGTTGTCAAGGTTGAAACAGCAGTTTTTGTCCCCCTGCCCTGAATGCAGCCCTTAACCACTGCTCCCAGTCATGTGCTGGCTTTCACCAAGTAAGCTAGCTGCTGCTGCTGTAATGCACAGGAATACACACTGTCAGGTTTCAGAGGGTGACGGTGGGTGGTATTAAGTATCTGCAAAAGAAATATGTGCAAAGGAACAGCTGTTGGCTTCTGCACCCAGGATGCTGACCATAATCACTCCAACCCATTTTCAGGACAGCCTGGAGAAGTTCCTCATGTACTGCCTGGCCGCTACAAGTCCAAGATAAAAGGTGCTGCTGGGGCTCTGCCACAGGTTTCCATAAGCAGAGTATCTCCAGGGCACTTGCACGTTTGGCAGGCTCTACTTGGAGGCCAAACAATGACAAGGCTAAGGGAGGGGACAGAAGAAGGATGAAAGGCCTGAGTCTGCCCAGCTTTGGCACAGGAACTCTCTGGCCTGTGGGCAGGGCTTTCCTGAGAATAGCCTCTGTTACCCCAAGCTGATGCCTCTTTCTCTTCTCTCGGCAGATAAAAGAGCTCTTCTTGAGTTTTGAGGACACTCCCTTGGGAGCAGCATCACTAGCCCAGGTACACAAAGCAGTGCTGCAGGATGGGAGAACAGTGGCGGTGAAAATCCAGCACCCCAAGGTGCAAGCTCAGAGCTCCAAGGATATTTTGCTCATGGAGGTAAAACTACCTGTTGACTTCAACTTACAGAACAATTGCCATTGAACCATATGAAGACCACATTCACGCATGGTGTAAGCAGGTATAACAACACCAACCTGTAGCTTTGAAACCTCCACAGAAATCAGTGCTGTCTTGTAGGATTAACACAGAAAATTGGTGAGGATTGCAGTGCTGGTGAATGTGTGGATGGAGAGACTGAAAAACAGGGTAAGAGGGAAGGAGGGCAGAAGGAGAAGACAGGTAAAGATGAATGACATCATAGTAAGTCCATATACGATCTAAGAACTAGAGAGTGAGTCCTGAAGTCTCTTTTCAGCCTGTGTGCCCATTAACTGGTCTCAATTCTCTTGTAGTCAGGGCTATGTGGCCAAGGAAGATCATTCCCCATGATTAGCATGTTTTTTTCGATTAAATTCTAGTGTGGATTCAACAGTGGATGAGGTTGCTATGATTCAGTTTTGTTTCTTGATGAGCTCCTTAATGCTGAACTGATTCATAGTAGAAACAAAAACACTGAAATGCAGAAAGGGTCACCTAACAGGGGAAAATACACAAATGAGGGATTTAGCTAGGAAAAGAGTTTCAATGCCTGGCTCCTGTTCCTCTCCTGAATGGTGGATACCACTCATATTTCCCAGTGCAGTGCTGTAGCTTTTCCCAAACTTCTAAGTCTAGCCATGGAAAGGAAGAAATGGAGAAAAACTGTGGCACTGTACTGCATTGCAGCAGACAAAGATGCCAGCAATATGGTATAGAACAGGAAATGGACACAGGGCTGAGGTGGAGGAGATGGGAAGGATTAGGTCTGTAAGTGGTAACACTGAAGCTTTTTGCTCTCCTAATAAAGCATGTATATCTATATGTATACATATATATGTATATATATGTGTGTGTGTCTGTATAATACAGTAAGTGCACATTAATTGGCAGACAGATAGGTCCATGGGACTAAAGAGGGGAAGTTTAAGCTGAGGAGTTCTGATGAGTGTTTGGAGGGTGTTGCTGATGAAGTAACACAGTTCTCCATCACAGAAGATCAGAAATCAAAGATTCTGCCAGCACCCTCTCAGAGTACCACGTAACTAAAGCTTCTCTAGGCTGTTAAAATACCCTGCTTTGAGCAATCCTGGCTAGTCTGCATAGAAACACAGCTGGTTTGAGCTGGGGCAAATTAATTTGCAGCTGAGTATTTAATTTGAACTTATAGTGAAAGAAATTTTTGGGTTCCAAAAAGATGTCCCAATAAGATAAGATCTGTCTGTTTCCGTGCTGGTTTGAGAACACAGAACTGTTTGAACTGGCTTTGGGTCCAGCTGCAGATTTGAATTTGATTCAGATCTTCTCCAGGACTCTGCAGTAGTCTGCCCAATGAATTTGCTTCTGTGAGTAATCACATGCACAGCACTTCTCAGGGGGCTTATGACATCCTTCAGTCCCTCCCAAAACAGAGTAGCAGAAAAAGAGCAGTCAAGGATTAAGGATGAGCAGGTAATGAAAGAGTGTGGGATCAGGGCAATAAGAGGATTCTGTATGAATGAACCAAAACCTGTGTCTACCTTGGGACATTTGCCCTTCCGACAGTGGATATCACAGAAAACATATCTCCTCACACCATGTTGCTGTGATTTCTGGTTATACTGGTAAGAGACATTTAAACAAATTATTTTAGAATGATTCCTGTCTTTTCTGGCTTTAAACCATTCCTCCTGGGAAACTGGAAACTAAACCAGTGTATTTTGTTTTGGTAATTTGGTACTGTCCTTCTTGTACAGACAGTCTAGTTTACCATCCTCAAGATGTGTTGTATATATGGGCAGGTGGCTCAGAACGTGACACATGCAGTTTTGTTTTTAAAAGGTCTCTTTTGGAGTATTGGCTTACATGCACCATCATATCCTTGTGTGGGACTGTTTTTGTGTAGGTTGCATAGAAAGCCAGATCACATGTGCTAATGTTCTGGTCCTTTAAGAATCAGACAGACATTGCAGCTAGGTAAGAGGTTAATTTAAATACCGATGGAGATGGTCTTATTTAGAGACTGCTGGGAAGGAATCTGAACACAGAAAGGTAGCTTGAGGTTTCATAGCATCAGTGCTGACTCTTTAAAAATCAGTACAGCATCTAATAAACCCAGAGAGAGATACCTCACTGCTCTCTCTATATCAATAATTATTTCAAGACAATATGTTAGACAGATGTCAGAAAAGGGGTAGGTGAAATACTTGTTAGTATGTCCCTGCTGATGGTCGAGTTGGCAAATTAATTGAAAAGAGCATTTGAAGAAAGGAAAAAAAATGCATGAATTTTCTCGCGTCAGGCACCAAAGAAATAATCTTGGAGGCCCTATGAAGTTTATGTTCATGTTCATGAAGATCGCTGGTTACATTTCATTTGGGTGACATAAATTTGAAAGGATTTATGCCTCTAGATATAACAGTAAAAAATACAATTCAATAGTGTCTGGAACCTGGTGATTACATTTTTAAAGGAACATTGAGTTTGCAACTGACATTTAGATAAGAGAAGTTGAGACGGGGTGGAGAACAAATGTTGTCACACAACTGAACAGGAGCAGTGATGGTTCATAAATTTATTTTTGTCATACATTTCAATGATAGCAGCTTCCTATGTGTACTTTAAATGTTCCTCTGGCAGTGCAGGAGTTCCCACCTCAGTGGTGGAGATCGAGAAAGGGAAACTGTGCAATAACACACACTTAAAAGCCTTTTTCTGTTTTCGGATAAATGTACAGAACAGGTGAAATAAAGACAGCAAAGCGCATTGTATTTTTATGGTTTTTTACTTGTTTTATGACTCAGTTAGTTAAAAAGAGCCAAAAAAATTATTTTCCTTAAGGTGTGGTCCACATTGTCAGCTTGTGTAAATTTGTGACTCTGGTGGAGAAACTGTCCCTTTCTTTGAACAGAAAGCATACTTGCCTGCTATGCAGCTTTGATTATGCCATCTGGTTGTGTAACGTTGATTCACTCACCCATTAAATGTTGCTTCAAGCAAACGTTTCAAGGAACTTTTTGGCTGGGCTTTTCAAGGTGCTGTGTTGCTGAATACCTAATCCTTTTAAGAAGAGCATTCCATGTGGTGGATATATGATACTTGGAAAATACCTCCTCAGCCTTGTGAGGATGGCTTTGTCTGATGCTGAAGAGCAACTTGCCCTCTGACTCCCACCAGAAGTGTTATTTAAAGATTTGTAACCTACTAACTGTATCCAAATTCCACTGTCTTCTTTGAACTGCCCAGAGGATTTTCTGTGCTCAACAGTGGAAGAAGTAACACAGAGGTGACAAGTCTTACTTTAGATCTTCCTCATCTGCTTTATCTGAGAGCTGTTCAAATGGTCAAAGAATGACATGTAGAATTATCGGACTCAGAAGATAATTGCTCTAGGGCAACACCCTTGGTGAGATCTGGCCATGTCATCTCTTCTCCTGAGATTTACTATCTTCTAGGCAGCAGCCAGCTGGCCTCCCTTTGATGTGTATGCCATCATTTAACTCCTAGATGTGCCTTCTTCTGTGGAAGTGTAGGCCGGAATTTGTGTTACATGACCAAGGCATGACACTGTGTTGTGTTGTGATACTGCAGGAACCCTAAAAGCACGTGGTTTTTTCATCTGTAAGTTATATGGAATGATCCTATCAAAACAGCACAGTGTGTAGCTGTGTGGCTTTGGAGCCAGGATGGAACTGATTGTCTGTTTCCTTGTTCTCAGGTTCTCCTCTTGGTTGTGAAGCAGATTTTTCCAGATTTTGAGTTCATGTGGCTGGTGGAAGAAGCTAAGAAGAATCTGCCCTTGGAGCTGGATTTCCTCAATGAAGGCAGAAATGCTGAGAAGGTTGCTCATATGCTCAAAAACTTTGACTTCCTGAAGGTGAGGAAACACGTATTTCTGTATATGTATGTGCATTAATAGTCTCCCTTACTTAGTCTTAGGCTTCTCATTCACCAGGTGGAGGAACCATAAGGAGGGAGAATGGAGTTCAGCCCCTCTGTGTTGTTCATCCTAGACTGCTCTCCAAATACAGACCAGAAAATGCTCTGAGACATGCTTTCTCCTTGTTTGTTTCCTACTGAATGCACTCTGTTGGGTCGGGAGTGGTGGCTTGGGACCAGCAGTCTCTGGAGCCTGCTACTTATTTTCCCAGGTTTTCTTTCTGAATTTCATTTTCATTTTCTTTCTGAACTTGTTCAGAGACTGTGAATTTGCCATTCGTTGCTGAGCCATCTGATGGTACCTTTCCTTGGGCTCCGTCTCAACTGAGGGCAAGAAATGGACATAGAACAGAAAAGCTAGACTGAAACTGATGATGTCAAGTAGTATTGAGGACACTTTGTATCTCAGGAGGAAGGATGTTCACATGAGTCCTTCCTACTGAAAAAAGCACGTTCTTACTCTAGAATTGGATGTTCATTCTTTATACACATCTATGGCTAATGCATTCATGTTACCTTCATACAGAAACCCAATTGCACCCATGTGTGCTCTTGCCCACTGACATTTTTACCCCACCTCCCCTGCCACACACTAAGGTCACTGACAAATGTCTCAAGTAAAACCAGACATGTACACATCTCATTCTTGGAAAGACATAAGGTCACATCTTCAAAGTCACACTTTCAGAAATCTTTTGCTGACATATAAGAGGCACAAGCCTCAAGTGTGTGCTTTCTGGAAACACGCATAGTGCCGTGGTTGCAGTCACTGATGTGACTGTGCCCATGGCACATACAAAATGGCAGCAAAAACACACCCTCCTGGGGACCTTCCTGCATACACACTTCTAAATGAGCTTTTCACTCCTGTTTATGCAGAAGTCCCAAGATAGAAGTGACAGAGGTCTGAAATAAGGTGAGTTTTTGTTAGACTTTACAGGCTGATACATTCATTTTTCCTTGCTTTTTCCATGCAAAGGTTGTAATTCCATATTGCCCGACTCCAGGCTTGGAGGAGTCCTTTTGGAGCCCAGTGGCAGCAGTGGCTTTCCCATAGACACAGACAGCTAAAAGCCACCAGGGCTATGGAAGGCCAAAGGCAAGTGGTTTTGCTGAGTGGGCACTTACCAGAAGTGATGCACCTTAGAGAATGTATCTGTTGCAGCTGTAAGTAGCATGCTGTGAAGTAAATCCCCACGGAGACAGCCAATCACCTCCTTGCTGGGGTAAGGAGCTATCATGATATCAATATGTGTAACAATAACAAATGACTTGAGATGGCTAAATAATGGATCCTCCCGTCTGACCTGCCAATTCAGAGACGTGTTCATCACCTAAAAACAACAGAAGAATTGGGCTCCTGTATCATAAATTTTCCTGAACACGCTAGAAAGCTGAGAAGTAGATTTTTTGCTGTGAACCTGTGTGAGCTTTTAAAGCCAGAGATAAATTATTTCCACACACTAGCATTAGAGCCAAACATCTGTGAGTAATTAAAAAAATCGCTGAAGAATTTGGCTGTGATTGAGAGAGGCATCTCTGACAGCATGAATAGTGCTTTGCAAGCCCACTGACTTGCCTGTGTAAATCCTGAGACAAGAATGAGTGTTATCGGAAGTGATCTAAGGGATCAGTGAGCTAGATGGGATGGGGAACTGTTAGTTTCGGAGTTAGCAGGCTTTCTCACCAATCTAACTGCAAAGAATGGGCATCCAGATAAGCTGGGAGGGCTGCGAGTGTCTGAATCCCCCTTACTTATAGTGGATCTATGGCATCAAAGTCTAAGCAAGATTCACATGCAAAGTATACCAGGAGTGTTGAACGGTGGGACTGAGGAACACTGAAATTGCTCAGCAAAGGAGCTTTTGATCTGAAGTGGCACACACGTGGTAAAGTAGAAGTGGTCTCTCCAGGACAGGAACAGGAGGGAAGCAGATAGTGTGTAAGGGACTGAGACGTTGTCAATAGTTAAGAGCAGCAAATGCTGCTTGTTCAGGAGCAATGATGAGCATCACCTGTTTTGGTCAGTCAATGGACAACACCTCTTACCTCTTCCTGTCCTGCCCCAAGGTGCTGAGTCCATGGCTGAGTCAGGAGGGTGAGGAGAGGAGACTGCACGGCTGGCTCCCTCTCTGCATGATCCAAAATTATTATCTCTCTAGTGGGGCACAGTAATGGGAATGGGCGGAGTTCCCTTATGTCTTTGGTAAAATGTACATGTGTGGCTTCACCCATGTGCAAAAGCAGATCTGGGCAGATTGAGGGTTTGGTCAGCACAGTGACATGAGGAGTATCCAAAGGGAATTCAGTGAAATGGCTCTTGACAATAGGGACTTCAACATGGAAGAAATTTGTCTGGAGAGGGAGGCTGGAAAATGGGGAGCCAGCCTGAGCAACACTTGTGTCACTGCCTCTCTGGATGACACCAGACCTCTTCTCTGGTACCTCACTCAGCTTGATCTACCACAGCTTGGATGAAAAGTGCGTTGACATTTTACACTCGTTACTTGTGTTGTTGGCAATAAGATAGTTAAGGGTCTCCCATGGTTTCTGTGACAAGTCCCTTATTTGTGACACTCCATTTTTCTCCCAGTTCAATTGCAGATGGCCTAAGTATGCAGGGTTTGTCAGCTCAAAGGCATTCGTGTTCCAAGGGGCTCTGCGGAGATACAATTTATGACGATGGCTTGTAATTTTTAAAGCTGCATAAGTGGACCCTCTGCGTAGCAAACAAAATGCAGTTCCTGTCTAAAGGAGCTGAGTGGATGATTCAGAAACTTGCAATAGGTACTAGTTAAACTGCCCAGCTAGAGGAGCTGCAGAGCAGGTAAGAAAGTTCTCAGACATCACTGGGAATGGGAGGTGGTCAAAATCCTGTAGAGTGTGGCCAGAAATGTTGCATGAGATCAGGTTCTGCTGTGGTTAAATCAGTGTGTTATCCTTGTACACATTGCTGCTGTCCTGGGGAAGAGGCTGATAGATGGATTTACCTCTCTTGTGCTCATCAAAAAACCAAGTCCTCACTTCAGCTGCTTCCAGTTTTACTCCTTTTCTGGGATTTGTGTGATACATTCTCCTTCCCTTCCCAAGCTGTTGCTTGACCTAACCCATCTGTTCCTGTTTCAGGTCCCGAGAATCTACTGGGAGCTCTCAACAAGGCGCGTCCTTCTCATGGAGTTTATGGAAGGGGGACAGGTGAACGACAGGGCCTATATGGAGAGGAATGGCATCAACGTCAATGAGGTAGTTTCTCAGCCGTCTCTGAACTGGGCATGGTGGGCAATGCAAAACTGATGTTGGCCTTGATGCAAAATGGAGGCTGACAAGACAGGATGGGATGGGGCAGAAGAATAAGCACACAGAGATGTGAACAGAGCAATCGATCTGAGAGATCTGTTCTTGTGCTCCTTTGAAAAGTACATAATCCCTTTTGGGGAACACTCTCCTGTATGCTGCAGAGCTGGGGGCATCTTCAAGGAGGCACATGCTCTTACATTATAGACATCGTGGTTTGTTCCAAGATGAAAGTTCCTGTCACCCTCAAGGAACAACTTCAGTTTCTGATTATTTTTATCTCATGGACTTTGCTATTAAGAGAGATTTGAAAAGTTCTGTCTGTAGCAAAACATGGTCAGCTCCATTCATCTGGACAAGTCAGCTGGTCCAAAGTAAGAGAGTTGTTTCTTTGAGTGAGTTTATCTTATACTTCTGCTATAGGCAGAAGTCAAATCTATCTCACACGCACAGATAGGAGAGTGAATACTCCTCAAGTCTTGAAATAGTCAGAAGGGCTTGTTTTGATGCATTAATGAAAGGACTCTTGAGCAATATGTACATTTAGATTTTGAGCTGCGCTTCCTCACAGATCTCAGGCAGCAGATCCATTCTGGGATTGAGGTAGCTAGCATAGCGTAGCTCCCTGGGATTTTCTTTGAATTTTCTCCAACTGCTGGAGATAGCAAGGTTGTAGAGCAGCAGCTAATTTCAGTTCTTCTAACTTGCAGAAGCTTTTGCTTGTGATGGGAGCAATGTAGGCTGAAAATTTCTGCTAATTTTTTTGCTTATCCATGCCTTTGGGAAGGTTGTTTCGTGATGACTTGGCACAGTATGTTCTGTGCAGAAGTGAAATCACGTATTTTCTTGAGTCTGAGCTAGTCTCTAAATGATAGCTAAGAAGTAATTTTTAAAAAGTTGTCAACAGACTTCTACTACTGCAAAGTATAAGCCTCAGAGAGTTCTGGCCATCTGTCAGGTAGAGAATGTTACTCAGCTCAGTGGCAGGACTGAATTTTCTTTCTTCCTTTTCTCTTCTTACCCCCTGAAATTAATGATTAACTTTTACTCATTGCCAATAAAGCAAGGTAGAAAGGAGGGAATACTGAGCCTGTCAGAATCATGTGATGGGAAAAGAGGTCTGTTATTATGGCCACAGTAAGATGAGGTAGGGGCAGTGCTCACCCCAGACTTCTCCTGCAGCAAGGTGCAGCAGATGGGGACAAATATTGCCTGGGTTAATTATTGGCTGCTGCTGTCGTTGCCCTGGGTAAAGGACTGCATGGCATGGTGGGGAGATGAGCAAAAGGCAGCAGACACTGAAAGGAGCATGAGGAGGGGGTTGCAAAACCGTAACCTGGCTTATAGTATGACAGCAGTCTTGGCTTTCAAGAGATGCATGAGCTCCCTATAAATCACCCGTATCTATTTATTTTATCAATCCCTCTATCAACTTACTCCATTTTGTTTTACGGTGTGGAGGAAGAGGAGTCTTTACTAAGCAGGATTTCTCTTTTGTGACAATGCAGCCTTGAAAAGCAAGCTGAGCCTCTCTCCTCTAAATGGAAAGGATCCCTGAGGTGAAAGCTCCCTTCAAACCAGGTTACTGACATTTACTTAATACCGTCTGTAGCAGGATTATCATTAAAGCTGCCCAAAAGCACATTAATCTCTCTGGATCCGTCCAAGTGCTGGATTGTAATGGCATTTAATCAGAGAAGGCTTTGATTTCTAAAGACAAGTGCAAACACTGAAATATCTGCCTGTGGAGCAGTTACTTATTCATGTACAAGTGTAGCTGAGGAGGAACATACAACTAGGATATTGACAGTGAAAGGGAAATCTGGAGAGGAGAGTTATCAAGGATGAGCTGGCAGGAATGTAAGGGAAGGCCAGAACATGGCAGGGCTAAGAAGGGGGTGCCTGGAAACTGGTCTCTTCCTATTTCAAAACGTAAGAACATTTGCAGTCTTGGTTGGGGAGGTATATTTGGAAGAAGTCAGTAGGGCGGGGAAGAGAGAAAAATTAGATTGAAGGGCTCTCAGGGGATTTGTAGCATACTGTATACAGGAGGAAAGTAAGGATAGCAAGCCTACTTAGAGCATGGATTTTTAAAGAAGATCCCAAATGGCACAAATGCTCCTTTTGCATCCATTCTGATTATACCTGATTAATTTAGAGAGACCTTATTTGTATACAAATCTTAACATTATCTTTGGTTTGCCACATGGCTTCTCCGTGTCCTTCCTTGTGCATTCTCTGCCTGTCTCTGCAGGGGCTGCTGTATCAGCAGACTGTAGGACCTGTGGAGCTTCCAGATGCGGTCATGGCATGTGGTGTATTGCCTCAAACTAACCAGCCAGCTCAGGTAGCCAAGTGAAGAGTCCCCATGATCACCCTGATTTGGATTTGAGTCAAGGAAAGGAAATGATGCCATATACTTCAGCTTGCTAAGAGCCTGATCATGAGCCATGGTTGATTCAGAAGTTAGGAAAGTGTTTTGTCCAGCTGAGAATTGGAAAGCAAACAGCTAAGGTACTTAAGATGAGCTACTGTGTGCAGTTACTTCCATCTGTTACCCCATCCTACTGTGGCATTTTGCTTCTTTCTGTTACTAAATGGGTTCTGCACTGGAACGGTATCTCTTAGCTCAGTAAAGAGCCCAGTACCTTCCTGTAGCTGACAGCTTTGCAACTTGAAATATGCTTTCAGTCTGGGATTTACCCTTCTGCCAAGAGTCAGGAGTTGTAGCCGTGTAGCTGCTAAAATTTAAGTGGGATTTCCCAGGGTGGGATCCTTTTGTCAGCAGTGGAAACCTCTCATGTCTCAAGTATTTGTGCTTCTAACACTCAAGTGTTAGATGAAGCGGAGCATGGAGAAGAGCACTCTTTCTGGGGAAAATGGCTATTCTTGCTCTTTGTACTTGCTGAGTTAGTCTGGGGAGAGGTTTCTTTGCAGATTGTCCTACGTTTCATCTTGTCTGAAGCTTAGTGAAATTCACAAGGCACTGATAAGCAAGAATAGTGACCTCCAGTATTTTCAGCTTTTGGACTGTGCACAGACACCAGGTAAAAAGAGTTAAATTACACACAAACCTGTTTCTAACTGAAAGTTGGTTGACATCAATGTCAATCAATTGCTTAAGACTCAGCAAGATGCTTTACATTAAATCCAAGGAAATACAACTGCATTTAAAGCCAAGGGAGATGATCCCCATGGTCATTTTGGGTCTGACAGAGATGCAAGAAACAATTAAAAAAACAATGACTAGTCTTCTCTAGGTGTGTCCCTTTGAGAATCTGTGCAAACTTGCAGAGTTAGTCCCTCAGTTCCCTGGGTGGATGAATCATAATGTTTCTCCCCACTTAAATGCCATGGAAGATGGAGCATTGAGCATGAAAATAATTTCCTGAGTCCCCAACAGAGAGTACAGAACTAGTGCTAGGAGTGCACTCCAGGAGTCCTAAAAACTATTCCTGTGTCTTAATGATATCAAGTGTGTTCAGACATCACCTTGCTGTGATGCTAGATGACTGTGTAGTGATAGTACTGTCTAACAGCACTTTTGATCCTCACAACTGGATCACAGAGGACAGAGTGTTAAATAAAATCTCTACTGTGACCACCCTAATCTGCTGTGGATAAGAGCCATTTTGGAGCAGAGACACAGAAGGCTTCAAATTGTGGCTATTGTCCATTCACACCCTTTGCTAATTTGACACCAGTTTAATTGGGCAGAATTGCCCTAGCAGGATTAAGCAAACCCTTAGATGATGGCTGTAATAACAACAATGAAAGCAAGCAAAAACCCAATACAGTCTTCAATCCAATTAACCTTCGATTAAGGTTCCAAAATCAATGCTATTATTTTGGCCGGAGGAGGTAATACTGAGCCCTGAGAAATGAGCTGCACAACGACCTTTACTTTTAATGAGATCAATAGAAGTTAGTGTCGCCATCTCTTAAAATAATTGGCAAATATTACAGCCAAATTAAGGCCAGAGACTAGTATCTGCTCCTGATCTAAAGAGACAGTCACAGATGGAGGTGGGACAGGAAGGGATGATGCCCTATCAGGCAGTTTCATCTAGGACTTATCAGAGGCAAGGCAGTGAGATCATCTCTACAGGACTATGACACAGTATTTTTTCCTTTGCTTTTCTTCTTTATGTCAGTTAGAGGCATGGAGCCAGAACCACTCCAGCTTGCTCACAAGTCCAGGAAAGGATCAGTGACTTTCCCCAGATAAAACCAGGCTGGTTTGTTACATTGCAGCTAACCATGAGCATGATATATGTGCTTTTTACTGTAGGAATACTCATAAGCTCAAATTTGCATGCATTCTTTCTTTTCTGAGAGATTTCTTGCGTGTTGGTGTTTTTAAAGATACTCATTTGTGATGAACTTTCTAGAGTTCTGTTACTGTCACATCGCTCTGTCAGTGGATGTGCTGATTTGTTAAGGGGAGAGTTGCATACAGGGGCAAGGGTGACAGGTTGTCTAGGCTTTCAAAACCGATGGCAGCAATATATTGTGGCTGTGTACATATACAAGAAGAAATATATCACTGCTGGTATCAAGCTGCACTACAGCTTGGGATCCTCTGAATTAGATGACAGAAATGCAGTAGGTGTACTTGTTAAAATATTTGGTACGCTGGATATGACTCCATTAACTAGAAAAAGTGGGGGTTAGTAGGGAAATTGCAAAGTAGGTGAGAAACTCGTGGAGGCAATGGTGGACAGAAATTACCATAGTGGAGTTTTGTGAGGTTTGCTCTTCAAACAGATCTTACTTAACAAATTGGTGATGACCTCAACATAAACAGAACTGTATCAAGGAGATTGTTGATGACACCAGGCTGGGAGGTCTGACATTATGGAGGAGGACCAGAGTAGCAATAGCCCTTGTTGGCCTTGAGGACTGAAGTAGTAGAAAGGGATAAAAAGGAGCAATGTTGAGTGAAAAGTCATGTGCTTGAAAACTAATGAGAAGAGTTTCTTAAATAAACTGGGAGTTTGTCAGAGAGAAGTGCCATATTAGAATTAACTTTAGGATATTGGTTGCAGTGTAAGTGTGTCTTTCTTATGCAGTGGAACTGTGCAAAAGGCAGATTGACTCCTAGGACACACCAGGTGAAGGAGCACCCTGTAGAAATGGGGCAAATTTCTGCTGTTTATTATCCTGATTATTATCTGACTGGTCGACACATTGGGGTAGTAAATACTGGAGATGAATGGAACTAGTTAAATGCTAGGATTATGCTAGCTAAAGAAATATTTAAACTGAACATCGTTAAAGTTAGGCTGGGATTTAGGGGAAAGGTTCTGACCATCTAAAGGGTAAACTTTTGGAACTGCTGACAAAGTTATACTTTCTGTCTCACATATTTCCAGTGAATTTGGCCAGTTTATAGAAAGACTGTGATGCTGTACAGTAACAAACCTTAATGTCTTCACTGCATTCTTATTTCTTCTGTATTTGTTTGTAACTCACATAGGATGGTTTGTGACATGTAGCATCCTTGCCAGATCGATACATGAAAAGCACTTCTTGTGCTTAGGTTGGTGAAGAGTTACTCCTAGGTCGGGCTGTTATACAAGTATCTGTCACTCTGTTGTTTGATTGTTGTCAGCAATCTGTTTATTCCTCAGCTCTGTTTTTTTTCAAAATGAAAACATTGGGCTGAAAGTGTGGGGTTTCCCTGACACGGTGTCATGGTCATGTTGCATAATTTGGCAATGGCAGGTTGGTATTTGCATTGACTGGTAAGGCCACAGGCTCACTTGGTGACTGTAGTCATCATATTCTGCTGCTGCACAGACAGGCGAATTTAACTTCTTTTAGGCAATAACACACCCTCTGGCAATAGGCAAGGACATGCCTCTGGCCAGACCTAGAGCCTGATGTCATCCTGATGTATCAAGCTAAGCTCTGCTTGCTGATTAGCATAGTTTTTGTTATGCCTAAAATATGTGTTATGCCTAAATTATGCCATTCATGATTACACCCGCTTCTGCCTAGTTGTATTTCTTGTAGCACATACAGAACTACAAGTGCTTCTGTTTCCTTGCTATTCAAACCTAACTGGTAGACTGTTCCTCCTCTGCCATTCCTTAGCCAGCTTTGGAATCTTCAGCTCTCTTTTAATCTTTTTCCCAAGTAAATGCCTCCTGCATCCTGCTCATTTATTTGCTTTCTCTGAACTCCCTCTGTGTAGTCTGCATCTCTTGTCTTAATGAGGTGTCTGGAAGTGAATGCAGAATTCCAAGAGTGATTATTATTTTTTTACAGTGTGCAGCAGAACAATGCTGAGGGACGCTGGTAATGATAAAGACCTTGTTTTGTTGGATGATAAACAGGGAAAGGACTGATGACCTCTCTGTGTCATAACAAAAAGCCTGTGTGTTAACTTTGGTCTTTGCTTCTGTAAATCATTGCAACCTTTTTTCTAATTTGTGATGCACCTTCACCCTGAGGTCTTACACAGCTGAAATGCATGCTGAATTCCTCCCTTCTCCTGAGCAAAGGTTTTCATAAGTCTGTTTTCTCATGTCACCTAGCTGTGTTCTTGCAAAGTGAATTCTGTAGATATTATTTATCGAGTGGCCTTCTCAATAAGGGTGGAATAAGGGCCCGAAGTGACAAGGCACAGTACTGAAGAATTAATGTATATAAAGGTTTCATATTTTTTTCCTAAACTTTTTCTCAAGAAATGTGAACTTCCTTTGTCTGAATTACAATGATAGGTTGTTATTCATATTACACTCTAAGACCTAGAGTGTAAAGCTTCCTATTTTGTTTAGAATTTGGCAGTATTGTTACTTTCTATCTTAATTTATTTTGTATCCCATTTTAGAGGTATGACAACAAACAAAACTATGTGAAAATACTTTAGTGTGCACCACAGCTCCATGGTAAATTTTTTCCAAAAGTGAAGACTGTTTATATGCTTGTGTCATAAATCCCTGTAAAATATCTTTTGTATGCTAATGAAATAGTACAGAATACATTCATATGTCTTAAAGAAGCCATAAAGTTTAGTTGAAGATACTGGAGATACTCAAGGTTGCATGTTGGGGGAGAGGTAAATGTAAGTACAGCAGGGAAGAGAGAGAGGATGGGGATCTTGCAGTGAACATTGTCTTCTACCCGTGACGCAGCGTGTGGGTCTGAGCAGGGCTATGACCCCTCTGTTTTCATGGGAGGATGGGAAGACGGATCTCGAGCTGCTTTTGTGTTGCATCATGGGCTGCAAGAGGCTATGACCATAGACCTATTTAGTCACCTTTCTGCTGATGGTGACTCAGGAGGGGGGACCTTCTCTGCATCTGGAGCTTGCAGCCATATCATAAGATGCTGTTATGAGGGTGGCAAGGATAACTTGGTGAGAGGCGTTTTTGTAGGATCCTAGGATATTTGGGGTTTGGAAGGGAACCTCCAGAAGGCTTCTATCAAATCTCCTTCTAAGGCAGGGTCAGTTATGAGGTCAGACCAGCTTACTCAGGGTGTTAGCTAGTCAGCTCTGTGAAACCTCTAAGGATGGAGATTGCACAACCCCTTCAGCCATGACCAATCAACCGGTTTGTGGAACTGCCAGCCCTTGTCTGGACTTCTGTTTGATGGGTATGAGGCATCATGGTAGACCCCAGATTGTCCTCAAGTCCTCATTTTCAATAATTCTGTGCTTTTCCATGCCCCTGAAGGACAAGCAGCTGAGACAGCGATGGCCAAGCATGGTTAGTCCAGTGTGTGCACCAATGTCAGGATTGATGCTGTGATCAGTCATGATGTCGGAGTCCATTCCTTCTGGTGTACAGGTCCCTGGGAGGCTTTGTGAATGAGTGACATGATGGGCTTAAAACAGACTATTTGGCACATCCTTGGACTGTCAGCAAGGGCTACTCATCTCTTCTAGGAGATCACAGCACCTGGTACTTTGGTCCTATCTAATTTTAGAGCCTGCCGATCAAGGAGACTTGTAAGGGTCACTTCATGGCTCTGGTGATCTCTGCCAGTGATTCAGAAGGGAAACATCACTCCCCTCAGTCAGTACTTAAAATAACACCTGCATGGTGTTAGGGAAGCTGCACTACAGGAGGTCATAGGGCTGTGCTGTGCTGTCTGTGTGGGTGAATCATCTTGGAGCAGGCCAGCATTCCCTGTGATTCAGCAGTGGTTCCAGGTCCCATTTGAGGGACAGAGGATTGTTTCACCTGATCATACCGCTGTCCCTGTTGGTGTGCTGCAGGAAGGGTTCTTGTTCTTTCTCCTCATTTGTAGTTATTTGGCCACTATTCATAATGAATGCTCTTCTTAGAGGTGGCCACATTTCAGAAGTGGGTAAAGCAAGCCCTTTCTTGTCTGTCTGGTTTTCTGCAGGATGAGCTGTCATTACTATCCCTGTTACCTCTTCTACCACTTCTGCTTGTGGGGACAGCTGCCCCTTTGCTGCTTACATAGTGTGTCTGGAGATATGCTTGGAATGATTTATAATGACTGTCTTTTAATTGCTTATTCAGCACTCTGCTGTGGAGCACTGTGCCTCTCTGGGATGGCAGGGAGGGCTGGTGGTGGGAAGGCAGAGCAAGGCTGCTGTGTTAGTGCGTGGCAAGGGATTGATCCCGTGCCCTGGGGATGTTTGCTTGCTCCTAGGACATTTTTAACTTTAATAACATCTCTTGGTGATAAGGAGCAGTAGTGTGGAGGGACACAGCAGTGACAGGGTGATTTAAAAAGCTTTTCTGTGCTTCTTCATCTTCACAGACATTGCAAATCAGATTAGCATGCGTCTCAGAAAAGGAAGAGGGAAAGTGGGGGACAGTGTGATGAGGGAGGGGAGAGGGAACCCATGTTCATTCTGGTGAGGAGACTGAGAGGCTGAGTGCCCCCCACCCCTTCTCCACTGTGTCCTGCTGCCATCCATGGATGGAAACACCTGAGTATTCCTCCATGCAATCTCACCCACCCCGGCAGCATATTCCATGCCTTCCCTGTGAATGTGTATCTGCCACTATCTGCTGTCCTACTTTCCTCCTCATTATCAGAAACCCCATTCCTACCCACAGGTACTATCTCTTCTTTATGCTAGACAAGTGTCCTTAAATAACCCCAGATCCCACAAACACCTTCATGGTGCTCCCTGGATGGATCCTTCCCTGAATGCCCTGAACCACCCTGCTGCCTGTAGATGCCAGCAGCCACCTTGTGCATCCATCAGTGTGAGGAGCTGCAGGAACTCTGCATGGGGACATCAGCATGTACAGACCCTTGCTCCCTGTAGGATTGTCACATGGAGGCTGCTTTCCCTCCCCGGCTGGCACCCTACTGTGGGTGGCAATCTGTGACCATGTCTTGTCTCCTCACAGATCTCTCGCAACTTGGGGAAGCTCTACAGCGAAATGATCTTTGTGAATGGCTTTGTGCACTGTGACCCACACCCAGGCAATGTGCTAGTGAAGAAATGCCCAGCCTCTGGCAAGGCTTACATTATCCTCCTGGATCATGGGCTCTACCAGGTATGTAGGTGTGACGGGCTTCCAGGGCCTTGTGAGGCTGCCTTTGGGCATCAGGCTGAAAGAGCACACTCAGTTGGAACCTTGCCCCTCTAAGCACATATAAATACATTTTTCCTATTACTTCCATGACCCTCCAATGATATTTTTTGACTCTGAAATGGAGGACAGGGCACAGGTAAGGGGTGCAAGACTTTTCTCCCTGTTTCCTGTCCTCTGTGGGCTTCTGGGGACCATGTCTCCCTTCCCAGGTGCTGAGCGAGTCATTCCGCATGGACTACTGCCGCCTTTGGCAGGCCCTCATCAAGGCTGATATGAAGAGGGTGCAGAAGTACAGCCGACGGCTTGGGGCGGGGGATTTGTATCCTCTCTTTGCCTGCATGCTGACTGCCAGATCTTGGGAGTCTGTCAACAGGGGCATTGACCAGTCACCAGTCTCTGCCAGCGAGGTAGGTCTTGTGTGTCTTTCCCTAACATGTGCCCTTGCTTCTCCTCAGGTGCCTTTCTTTGTTAAAATCACTTGCACCACTGAGATTACAGCAGCGCTGGGCAGCCCCTGGCAGCTCTGTAGCAATTTCTGCTTTGATAACTGAGCTAGAAAAAGCCAGGACTCCTTCTGCAATGTGTTTCATAGTGGCTGAATTTAGTTTCCTGGATTCACTTGTCATGGGCTGCTTAAATTTTTTATAATATTTGAATACCTAAGTGTTCACCGTTTCTGGCTGGGGAAACATTTCTAGATTGTCCTTTTCTTAAAAAATTGTTGAATGCGGCTGTGCAGGAAACCATCAAGGAGGCTAGGATAAGGTACAGGAGACATAAAGGTTTGGTGGGAAGACATGAGAAGGATAATGCATTATCACTATTCATGTAAATGACTATCAGCACTGATATAAACTCCTAAAAACCCCTGGAAATTACCTCCCAATCAAAAACCCTATTAACTTGGAGTCAAGGTTGCTTAACTGCAGATCCTGTCAACTCAATCACTACAAATCTGGGAAATTGCACTTACATTCTCCACCCTTTCATAGCCACACATGCTGGGATCCTTCTCACGCCTCCTCGCACACCTGATACACACATAGCCCACCTTAAGAATAGTAGCAGCCCTGCCAACTGTGCTGTTTCTAGAGAGGAACTTAAAGTGATGTGATCCAGCCAATGGACGAATGTCTGTAAATAGAAGTGTGTTGTATCCTATGGTTTGCTTTTATCTGCACATATTTATAGTAGAAAGGATGAAGTTCATTTAAGTAGTGTTATAATATTGTCCTATGAAATTCTCTTCTAAAAGTTCCTTCATTTTGATGGATGTGGCAGAATTTGCTGCACTGGCTTGCTGTTATCAATAGCAATGAGTAGGTCAGATACCTTGGGTAATGGACCCCTCCCCAGCTAGTAATTTGATTGGTTTTTATCTGAGTTAATTTTCTGTACATCAGAAATAATATAATGACTATCTAACAGATCTGTGCTTATCTGGTGAGTTTTGTAGCTGGTAGCTCCAGAAAAAAATTCATAGGTGCCAAAGCAAATTGGCACAGCGTTGACTCCAATCCTACCAGGCCAGTGTTGAATCTGAGCTAGTGAGCAATGTTTATTCCCAACTTGCTTTTGAGGGTTACACCAGGGGTGTAGCTGCAGCCTCATGGTACCCTGTGTGTGCTAATGAACTTTGTCATTGAGTTGAATTGCGTGTATGGAACTAGCTCTGTTGTCTTTGCCTACATGACACAATTAATGCTGAAACTAGATAATCCTGCAGCAGATAATGGGGAGCTGAGCAGATTTGCTGTGGCATTAGGAAATGAGCTGCTGCTTGCCCTTACTTTAGAGGTGAATTTGAAAGATTTTATCAGCAGCAAGAGCTGAGCGCTGTGTAGGCAGGTACCATCAGTGCAGAGCTCCAGAGAGTGTGCATGAGGATGTATCAACATGACAGCAGCCTGTGAGACAAGGAACCAACCTTCCTAAACAAAATCTTATCTGTAGTACTGTACTCAGTCTGGGGCACTGCATCTTGAGAAAGGTTTGATGAAACTGGGGAAGTCCAGTAGGAGTCTACAAGGACTAGTGGCCAAGCAGATGCAACCCTTGAGGTAAGTCTGAGCAAGTTAGGTCAGAAAAAAATCTAGAAAAGGCAGGTCAAGAAGAGTTGTAGAAGTGATTTTCAAATTTCTTGAAGAGAGCTGCAAGCAGGACAAGCAGTCATGAGTTTAAGTTTAAATTCAGCTAAACACGAGAAAAGCCAGATCTAACGGCAAAGCAGTGAAATGCTAGTGCAGATGGTCTGGGGAGGTTTCAATTTGTGTTACTGGAGAGTTTTAGGTGCAGGCTGGGCAAATGTAAGAGGATTGCCGTAGGTATAGTTGTTCCTGCCTTAAGCCAGGGCCAGGCAGCTGATCGCTCAGGGTGGCTGCTAGCCTCATCTCATCTGATTTTGTGATGTCTTTTGCTGCATCCTGCAGCAGCCTCAGCAGCTGCAGCCAAGGGGCTTTTCTCAGGTCCTGTGGCATAGCTTACTTCTTCCTCTGCACACAGGCTTTGCCCTTGACAGAAAATGACAGTTCTGATGACAGATCATGTGGTTGTTTTGTGATGTGGACAAGCAGCTGGAGCTAAAAATAAAAAGAAAAGAAATAGAGAAGAAAACCTATGTGTGGAAAATAATGTAGGCTCTGCAATGATGCTGGCTGGGAAAAGGGATAAGAGATAATCAGCGAGGAATTTTCTGCCAACAAATAATGGAACAAAACAATTAACATTTAGGAGAGCTAAGCATCTTCTTGCTGAAGCCTTGTGTATCTGGTCAATGATAGACGCAGGAGGACACAAAGATTTGTTTGTCAGTAGCAAAGCAGCCATGGTGGTGTGTGAGCTGTGTACATCTCTGACCATCATGACCTGCACACTCAGTTTGTACAGGTCTGTTCCTTTATAATAAGTTTGAAGTTCACAAAGAGTGAATGTGAGATCCCACATCATGAAATATAGGCCATCCCTCATTCCAGAGGAGAGAAGGCTTTAGAGCTGTCATTTCCCACAAAGGAGCTCCTTCCTGTAAGAAATTATTTACTGCCCCTCTGCATGTGTCCTCCTGGATTTTGGAGATTTCAGATGTTCCAGGGACTTGTCTTTGGATTTCATGTCATGATTCATGACATGGCCTCTGTAAGAAGAGGTAGGGACATGGTTTGCATATAGGATCAGCTCCCAGCTACACTGTGCTACATTTACTGGGATGGTGAGGGAAATCTCAGATCTAAAAACAGGCAGAAGAGGCAGAGCTGACTGTCTTGCATGCTCTGGTGGCTTGTATTTGGAGAGGAGCTCATCTTATGTGGCTCAGGCTGTAGCCTGTAAGTTATCCCTGGGTTCTTACAGTAGGCAATGTATTAGTTGGAATCTGGAGAACCAGAGAACATGAAGGATTGCCTTGGACTTAAACTCTTCCCTTAATTATCTGCTACTGGCTGCTGTAATAGAGGATATAGGTCTAGATCTGACAGATGACAATTTTTGATCTTTTGGGTTAACATGATGCTTAACTGCATAATGCTTTCTCACCTCTGCTGAATTGTGTCGAGGACAGAGGACTAAACTAGGCCTTGGAAACAGCTTCACCAGTATAGCATAGAGCCATCAGTTGCATGGGGCAGGAAAGAGCAAGCAGCCTGGTTGTCTTGCAGCATGCCTCCACCTTCCTGAGCAATCCTGCTACCTGCAGCTCTGCCCCTTTTGGGGCTCGTGAGGTGAGAAGTCTCCAAGGGCAGTAATGAATTCTGGTTGCTGCAGGCTGCCTAGGACCAAGAACCGAGATAACAGTGAGTGGCTGTTCTCCTGAGAGGCTATTAATACTACCAGTGAGGAGATAGGTCCTTATCTCACCAAGGGACAGATGGGATATGGCAAGAGTGATCTGTGCTGTGAGTGCTGTGCCCAGTGTCTGCAGGAAAGGAGGACAGAGCTCTTTAGCTTCTGGCCTAGTGTCATGGTCTGTAAAAACACTGTCTCTTCCTGGCAAATCTCAGCTGCATCTGGACCTGGATTTCCCATGTACTCTCACCTTCTCTCTCTTTTCTCCCTGATATGACCTGGCTGGCCACAGGACATGGAGATCCGGTCCAACGCTGCTGCTTACTTGCCCCAGATCACCCAGCTCCTCAACAATGTCCCCCGCCAGATGCTGCTTCTGCTGAAGACCAATGACTTGTTAAGGGGGATTGAGTCAGCCCTGCACACACGGGCCAGTGCCAGCTCCTTCCTCAACATGTCTCGCTGCTGCATCAGAGCTGTTTCCACGTGAGTCTCTTATCCAGGCACCAGAGGGCAGACAGGGAGCAGCAGGAGCTGACTGTCCCTGTGGTCCAGGAGATGAGGGAGATCCCAGGTACCTCAGGCCAGTCAGGGTCCAGTCCCACTGCAGCTGAGCAAGGCGAGCAGGACAGACCCTGAGATGGTGGTCAGATCCAATCAAAAGTCCTCATGATAAGGCAGCATGCTGGTGATGTGGCAGGTCTAAGAACAAACCAAAGTCAATCTGTAGATTATGTCCAGTGGTTGTCAAGCAGGTCCCTGGTGACAAGACAGGGCTGAGGTCAAGCAAAGAGGTCAGTATGTGACTTGAGGTCCAGGCCATGGGGCTTCACAGCAGGGCATGAGTTGGGGACCATTACTCTTACAGTGTAGCTCAGGCAGGAACGGAAGGTGCAGGTCTGAGATTAACTGGGGTTCCTGGGCCTATGACCAGAGGGTTGGGGGAGGTTCCAGGCTAGTCAGGGTCATTAAGGCTTATTAGAGGCCCCCACTCAGGGGGCCTGACAAGCCTCTGACTTGACTTCTTGGCCTATTACTCTTAGCTGTGGGTCTTGTCCCCTCATTGTGGTCCTACCTCTGCTCAGTTACACATCTCAGCCTTTGTCTACGCTGTTCTCACATCCATCAGCCTCTCCAGATGACAAACCTGTCACCCTGGGGCTGGGGACAGGGATAGAGTTGGAGGCCTTAGGTTAAGGGTTTAGGATTTGTCCCCCCAGAGGAGGGGAAGGGGCTTCCTGCCCATTACAGGCATTACCACTGGGTGGTATTTGTGGGTAGGATAGATCTGCAAGTTCACTGCACCCTGATTGAGGGAATTGGGCTGACTGAAGATCAGGCTGATGTTTAAAAGCCAGGAACAGGAGTTGTGCAAGTGATTTCCATCTGTGAGTCTTATGAGTCAATGCACTTCTGCCTCAGATTCCTCCTCCTTGCAGATGAAATAACACTTATTTCTCAGGCTGATGAGGGACCTATGAATCCCAATTAGCCCCTGCTAAAGAAAGGTGGAGAAATACTTTTCCTGGAATCTGTGTGTCAGGATTGCTGGACTCTTACAAGTGTGCTACCAGGAAAAGCAATAGGAGTGTGCACCTGTCCCTGTGAGCTGAAGTGAAGCTGGGCATAGAAGCAGAGGGCTGCCATAACCCAGGATCACTATGCACAGTGGGAAGAGAACTGAGTTCACAAGGGAAGCAGGCTGTCTCTCCTGCCAGATTCATTCTAAGAAAGGCAATCCCCAGCTCCTCAGAAGCACTGCTTAGAGAAAATCCCTGCTTTCTGGGGATTCTCCAGATGGCAGATATTGCCCACCCCTGGGGAGGGTCAGTTGTACGGATGATGTAGGACAGGCCTCCTTCCTCCTGGGCTGTTTCCTGCTGGATCTAATGCAGCTGTTTCTCTCATTCTAGGTACCAGAGGAACAAGAGTCACTCGCTTTACAGGAGGGCCCAGATCTCACTCGCAGAAGCCCTAAGCCTGTGGCAGATCAACTTGTATGAACTCTTTCTGTGGCTGAAGGGGTCCCAGCTGGGGAACTGGGTCATTGCTCTCCTGAGACGGATGCACCATTTCACATACTGACATGAACTGGTGGGAGAGGCCTGGGTGCTCCCTCCCTCCTTTCTGCTCTCCATGGCACATTTGCCTTTCTCACTGTTTCTGTTTTTGGGTCTTACTCCACATCACACACTGCACTGTCCTTGTCTTTTACAGCATTAGCTTCCTCTGTGGTACAGAGAAGTTGAGTTGGTACCAGAGCCCTATTGTTTTGTGGTTTAGGGAAAGTAGGTGCATGATGCCTTGTGTCAGGAAAGACAGGAAAGTATACTTTCTTTCCTCATTTGTGCAGGTTAAATTCCACTTAGATTCTAGTGGGATCGCACCAGAAGCAAATACCTCTTTGACTCTTTCTTAAACAATCTTAAAGAATTTAAGAGAATCCCAACCCTACCTAGAATGCCCCAAAACATTTCTCAGACCCTCAGAGAGAGGTGGTAAGTCCCTTTAAAATGCAATAGGGTTTATATTAGCTTGTACAATCTCCTTAGTCTGATTTCTGTTCAGGTGTGTAGAAGGTTTCTCAGACTAGTGAGGCCTTGTGGAAAGCTGTCACTAGGGTTTTCTCTTCCAGCACCAGGGAAATAGGACTCAAATGGTAAGAGTGGTAGACTGGGAGTCTGACTTTCTAAGGTTCATCTCCAGTCCTGTCAGCAGGTGCCTCTGTTTTTGGACTTCTCCTGGCCTGTTTCCTTGCAGGTGAAGTGGGGGAAGAGGACAGTGATCTTGCCTCTCTTCTCAAATTCAGGGGAGGCAGTAGGAATGACAACTCAGGGCTCTGAAACTGCTGGTAATGTATGTGTACTGTACAATACTTCCACACAACAAAATAAATGAAGACCTTTGGGGGAGGGATGCTTGACTGTGCACTAGAGTTATGTTTGGGCCTCTATCCTAAGTCCTGTTTCCACAAGTGAGTGATGCCAGGCAGTACCGGCAATTTCTTGTAAGTAAAATGTCCACTTGGTCTTTCCTCTATCCAAGAGGTTTGTACCACATCTGAGTCCTCTGGTACTGCATCAGATGTGTGTTGGGATGGAATGGAGGAGCAAGCATCTTTCTGCTGGGAGGACACCTCACACCCTGCTGCCCAGATCCATGCTGAGCCTGCGTCCTCCCTGCCTGTGGGAGTGCGCTGCAGCACATCCGTGAGATGTCACCATCCCCATGCCACACTGAGCACTTCACCTCGTCACAGCCTGTGATATTTTACTGCTCCGGCCTCAGACAAAAACCTGCCATTAGCTCAGTGGTGCAAGTGACAGGTCTGATGGCTCTGACTCTGCAGTTGTGGGACAGCTACCAGAAAGTCTCATCTAGAGGCTTGCTTTATGGGAGACATGTTTGAGGTACTGGGAGACATCTCTGCTGCTTGTAAGAATTCCTTTAGCCAGGAAGGGTGGATGGTGGTGACTGCTCACATCATCTCAGCTTTTGTCATAAACTGTCTTGGTGAAAGGGGACATGAAGGACAGGATGGGAATGTCTCTCTACTGTCAGAAAGCTTGCTAAGCTGAGGGTTACTCAGGCGCCAAGCTGTGCCTGAGAGCAAGCTACAAGAAGGCCATTCACTCTCCCAGTTCCCATACAATTTCCCAACTTGCACGGATGCGAGACCCCGCCTTGAAGTGAGTTCATTTGCTTGGGAAGGAGTGGGAAGGGAAGCAGGGCACGGAGTGCAGGTGAGTGTGTGTGTGTGAGTCCCTGGGGAACCAATCATCTTGCTGGCTGTGCAGGGAAGGGAAGGAATATAATCCAGAAAAAGTACCTGACTGCTGGTGGGCTTGGGCATGATGGGTTAGGGACTGCAGATGTACAGACAGTGGCTGTGTACACGCACAAGCATGTAGGCAGAGCTGGCTGGCTCAGGACTGCCAGGAGGTGGTGTGTGATTGGCAGAATTGTGGATAGGGTATTACTGAATGGGGGCTTGAGGTCTCTTTGTGTAGTCAATCACCTGATCCTGGCATTAACTCTGAGCCCTTCCGACTTTGGGGGCAGCAGTAGGAGTGATGTGCTCTCTGATCTTTGCTAAGAGCAAAAAAGAAACCCTGGTAAGACTGAACGTCCTTGCAAAGCTTGTTCCTGACCCATGCAATGACAGGTCGTAGATTCCCTTGACTTCTCAGTTGTATGATGGCATCAGGGAATGGAGTGGTGGTAATTGCAGGATGAGATTCCTGAGTCGACAAAGAGTCACAGGGGCCTTGGAATACTGGGCCTGCAGCCTGTACATGACTAATCTTTGCTCATCTGAGCAGTCTGGCTGAATCACTGCCTTGCTCAGGCACTTACAGCTGGTAGGCTGGCCAGTATGGGCCTGACTTGTTCTCATCACAAGTAGAGCTCCTTTCAGAATGGTGGCCTGGTGTGCCTTGTTAAAGTCGCAGAGACCCTCTAATAATGGTCACCAACTGCATATCCTCGCCTTGTAGCTGCCTCTGCAAATGCCTTTGCCTGTTCATGGCTGGATATGCTGACCAGAGCACTGTCTGGGTCTCTCATCTGTGAGTGAAAACTCATCCCATGTTTAGGCCCTCATTTCTAGAGAATCCCATGTTGTAGAGAGGCTCCCTGCAGCTGGCATTTGCACTGGCTGTCAAGCTCACAGTGTACTCTCAACTATGCATGTTCTTTCAGTCCTTAAAAATCCCACCACATGACTGCTAGTTCTGCTACCTGAGGAAGGTCCTGACTCTAAAAGTGGTAGGGAACCAGCAGCCCCTCAGACTGGTTTCTGGCAGTGTACAGCAGGCAGAGAACAGGGTATATTTGGCAGAGCTTTGTCTATTGACATTAGTTTCTGCTGGGAGGCTGTGTTGCAGTGTTAGCAGAGGGACTCCTCCATCAGTTGTGCTCAGCTCTCACCCTTCCCATAGTCAATCAACGAAGGTTTGTCTTAGGAAAGTACAAGCAAATACATGGAGTTTGACCCTTTAACATTTCTGCCTTGTCTTTTTGCTGAAAGCTCTCAAAGGTGAATGTGCTAACAGGGTTTTGAAAAGACACTTTCTCATCACAATTTGCAGTTGTCAAACATGGGTAACCTGGATCAGCTCTGTGCACTTGGCCTCTCCTTCCAACCTGCATTTATTGTTTTCACCACCAGCAAACACAGCTTCTGCTGCTTTGCTTGCAGGCAGCCCATGGGTTGCTGTCTGCCCAGCTTCATCTGTGAACAAAATGAAGTTTAGTGCAGACACTAAATACTGACCTTGCAGCCCATCAACTCTTTCTCAGGACTAACATGGGGGTAAGAGCTGGGACCAGAGGTGCAAAACTGATGGGTATCTTTCAGGTCCTGTAATACGAAGTACTGTGTTGTAGCCTTATGGGATCACCAATCCTAGTGGTCTCAGATGTGTTGGGAAACCAGTGGACATTTCATCTAGCACTTACATATACCATCATTACATCTGCTGGGGGTGGAAAATGGGGCAGTCAGGGAAAGTGAAGTTGCCATGCAAAACTTCAAGAATCTCAGGTATGAAGTGAACATGCTTTTGCACATCCAGCTGAAGAAAAACCAGAGAGAGCATTAGTCCAGGTGGAACAGCATAGACTTTGCCTAGCCCATCTAGTGAATGCTAATGATGATGAGTGGGTGGCATATAGATTTGCAGATCAAGGCTGCATGGTGCCCTCTGCCATCTTGCAGGGCATACAAACCTCATGCACTTGCAGTGTAGAAGCTTTGGAATGAATCACACCCTGCTTCCCACAGCATATGTCTTTTGAACTGTGACTTGTATGCAGCTTGTCCAGCGTCAAAGTCATTCCCCTCACAATGACTCCCCCTTCCAGGGCATCACTTGGCAGGGCTCTTCCCCCACCTCCACTGTGCATCCCTGCGTCCCCCGGTACTATTCCCTCTGCCCCCATGCCCTGAGTCCAAAGGGGTATGGGCAGCCTGCTGGGTCCTGGAGCATGCAAGAAGGTGTCACACATGGCGGGCTGTGCCAAGATGCCCAGCAATCAGGTGGGAATAAAGGGAGGGTGTAACAGTGGGGAAACTGCAACACACATATCAATCAACTAGGCCTGTGGAAAAGAAATATATATGGACCAATTCCTGATAGCTGTTTCAGAGATGTTTATTTCTCCAGCTGCATGGCTGAGGATCTGCCGAGGAACTGCTACAGTCACCGGACCCGAGGGTCCTTGCCCGCGCAGGGGAACACAAACCAACCCATGGGAACGAGGCTGACCAGGGGCAGGGAAACCCTGTGCCTCCCCTCAGGGCCCCCCTCCCAGGACCCCATGGCAGGGGGAAGGGCCCCAACATTTCACCCATTTATTTTTAACAAAAAGAGATTTAAAACTTAACATTGAAAGCAACTGGATAAACATGAGATAACAAGGACAGTTTCAAAACAAAACAAGCCACCCTCCTGAGTCTTTAAATGTCCAGACAGATTCTCTGGAACATCTTAAGGCTGACAGAAGGGAGACAGGACTCTCTGGGCATGCTTTGTGGGGAAACTGAGGCAGGAGAGGGTTTCTTCCATTTGTACCTGTTGGAACTCTAAACAACAATAGTTAATTTTTTCCCTCCCTCTTTTCATCCCCCACTCAGCATTGGAAAGGGATTTTTGAGAAAACAATTGGCAAAGGCATGGTTTTGTGAGGGAAACCATGGGTGAAAAAATGGATTGGGAATAGACTGGGGGTAATAGGATATAGGGTAAAAGGGAAAGGTGGGATTAGGAAAGGGAGACTGTAGCGGGGACTTATAATGGAGATATTGTCTAACATGACTACAATTTTTAGCATGTATACTGCCTTTTACAGAAACACCATCAGGCCCAGTGACCTCTGATGCTTGTAACCCTTTTCTACCTTGCACAATTTTGAACTCCACCACCTCTCCATCTGCCAAGCTTGGGATGCATTTTTCAGGGTAGTTCTTTTTAGTAGCAGTTCTGTGAACGAATATGTCTTCTTGGTTCACACATCTCTCTATAAAACCATAATTTTGTTTAACATTATACCATTTTACTATTCCTAAAACCTTAGCTACAGTGATTTTTTCCTTTTTTCAAGTGGTTGTTGTTTTCTGTCTTGCTACGTTTTTGCTTTCTCTTTTGCTTTTGCTCGCTCCCATGTTGGAATTGCCAGGGTTGTCAGTGCTGCCGGCGCCATCAGGGCTGCTCGTGTCTGTGCGCTCTTCCTGGGGTCGCATTCGGGGCCGCACAGGCTGGGCTGGGCCACGCTGCTCAGCTCCCCGCACGCCGCTGCCTCTGCTCTCAGCTGCACTGCCACTGCCTGGGATCACGCCCATGTCTTGGCTGGGCCCCCGAGTGACGACCCCCCCGTGCCCCGCTCCAGTGCGCGTTTCGGCTCGGCGCGGCTCTGCTCCGCTGCCAGCCACCGCCTGCACGCCGCTCCTCTCACGGGGCTCGCTCCACCACGCACTGCGTGGGACCGGGCGGGCTCCCACCGTGCCTCGCTCTGCTGCCGATGCTGCAGCTCGTGTCACTGTGCCCGCGTGTGGGAATTGCCTCACTGCTGCTCACAGAGTGCTTGGTCCACGTGGCCTGGGTCGCACAGTCCCTGAAGCAGTTTTAACTTTGCAAGGACACATCTGACATTGTTCAACAGTCTCGGTAATTAAATAATATTAATGAAAATATTCTTCCATCGGCATATATTTTGACTCAGAAATTAACTGTGTCCAAACGGTCTTCCAAAAGTCTTTGGTAAGAATTAAATCCCAAGAAACATCGAAAAAGTTCTTAAGCAACCATGCCAGGAAGTGTTTCCGTTCCTTTTGAGCTTGAATTAAGCTAAAATTTACAAATTGTTGTTCAAGAGTCTTTTCAAGTTTAAGATAAGTGTCCATATGCGGCTCGGAGAGCCAAGAGTCTTTCCAAGGTTCATCCATAGTTTAGATAGAGAATAGCAAAACGAAACAAGAAGAGAAATCCAGAGTTTACTCACAAATCAGTCGCTGTCCTTAGGGCTCGGGGGTCGTCCTGCCCGCATTATCCACCATTTGTTACAGCAGGGAAACTGCAGCACGTGTATCAAACAAGGAGGGCCATGGAAAAGAAATATATATGGACAGATTCTTGATAGATGTTTCAGAGATGTTTATTTCTCCAGCCGCATGGCCGGAGCTCTGCCGAGGAACTGCTCAATCACGGGACCAGAGGGTGCTTGCCCGCACAGGGGAACACAAACCAACCAATGGGGAACGAGGCTGACCAGGGGCAGGGAAACCCCGTGCCTCCCCCCCAGGGCCCCTCTCCCAGGGCTCCATGGCAGGGGGAGGGCCCCAGCAAGAGGGATGCCTGGAGTGATACAGCCCTCAGGGCAGTCAGTGCCTTATTCCTTTCATCCCCCAACAACTGAATGGCTAGAAAGAGGGTATGGATATTTCTTCCTCCTTGGCTCCTCTCTAGAAGTGAGAGGCTGGGGCTGGCTTTTGCCTCTGCAGCCTGAGCTCTGTCCATGCCCTTCTCACCCAGGGATTGTGCTTGTCTCGGTGATGGCAAGAGTCTGTATTGCAGCTTTCAAATGGCTCAGAGCAAACAAACAGCACTGAGATAAGAGGGGTGCGGGCTGGGGCCATGCACTGTACTGGGAGGGGGAATTTGCTGGTGCTGCCAAGCTGAAAGGTGGAAGGAATGCTTCAGAGGCTCCCAGTCCTTGGGATAAATCCAGGTCTGATTTGGGCTGCTGATTCTCAAGTAGCTTGAATAGGTGTGCCCTAAGGTGAAGCAAGGTGTGTAGGGAAGAAGCAGTTGGCATCTTTGGCTTTGCTCATGACTTCCTTCTTGGTGTCCTCTGCAAAGCAGCAGAAGGGCTGCTCTCTGCATCAAAGAGCCATCTCCTGTCTGCAGGCTGAGATGAAGGTCTTGTTTTGCTGTAGGAATGCAGTAGCTCCCAAGGAATCCTGCTTCCTCTGCTGCCCCTGCTTTGGGCTCCTGAGCCACATGGCTGCAGCTTCACACCTTGAGCAAGGCTGCAAGCAGTGCTGGAGGCCAGGACCTCCAAAGCTTCCTAGGGGCCACCCTGAGCAGTAAGGTGCCAGCAGCTGACATCTCTGGGGGCAAGCTGCTGCCGCCACTCCGTGTTCACTGCCTCCTGCTGTGCTGTGTGGAGAGAGCCTGCAAGGCCCAAAGGCTTTCTGCTCCTTCCCATGGGCAGTCCTCAGTTTTGCCAGCTGGGGGGGTGATTTCTGTCCTACCCCTGTTGATGTGAGAGGACTTGGCCCCAGCTGCTTTGCTGCAGCATGGCAGTGGCCAGTGGCTAGCAAGGTGTTGGCACTCCAGCCAGGCAGCAAATTGCTCTTCACAGAGCAGTGGGAGGATGCACATGATTCTGAGTGTTTGCAGCAATTAATTTTGCTAGTGAGTCCTGGGAGTTTGGAGATGGGAGGGGAGGAGAGGTAAGGAAAGGAACGGAAAAGGGAAAGGAAAGGGCTGGTGCTCTGTCAGCCCCACTGAGGCGCCTGTGGGGTGTGGGTCATCCTCCTTCCTTCAGCATCTGGCCAGGACTGTAAAAGAGCTGGACAGTAAGAGACTGACATTTAATTAATGAATTATCTGCCTGAGGAAAATTACCCTTTCCAAGAATCATACGGGTGGTGGCGACATCACATGTTACTCTGAGGTATCACTAGAACTAGGAAAACCTACTGGTTGACTAACAGCCCTGCAGGAAGGGGTTACAGGGGACCCCAGGTAAACACGAACTTACAGTGGAAATCATGTCCAGGGCTACTTGTTCTCCTCCTCTTTCGGTTCTCTTGGTTTGTAGTGGTTTGGTCCAAAATACTCATTACTGTTTATCTGCTGTGAGATAAGAATTAGGAGAAATGCAAAACAGGCACCAAACTTGAAAGAATATAAAGAAGTTTATTAACAGACCTAAAAGAAGAAAAAAAAAAATACCACCTTCAGAACTCTCCTCCTCCCCCCACCTTCCTCCCTTCTCCCACTGACGATGTGAAAAGACAACCCTTAAGATGTTCAGTCTGTTTACCACTTCCATAATAACCTTGTTCAGTCCATTTAGAAAGAGAAGTCTCTTCTTGCTCATGCTATGAAAACATTATCACAACGAGACAGCCGCCCACTTCCAAATATCGTTCAGTCATTTAGGAAGAGGAGTCTCTCTGCCTGCGTGTGAGTCCTTTCCCCCGACTTGCAGCTTTTCCCGCAACTGCCTTCGAGGGTCCACTCTTGAAGTTTTTTGGGGTACAATTTTAAGGTTGAGCCGTTCAGAAACAAAAACAGAGGCCCTTCTCCTTCCCTGGGAGCAAAGGGTCTTCATCATCTTCATCTTTAGGACTATCTCTGGGAGCATCTCTACGGACTGAGGTTTTCTCCTTTCCCGTTCGGAGCAAAAGTCCTCATCTGGTTCATCTCTAGGGACTGAGGTTTTCTCCTTTCCCGTTTGGAGCAAAAGTCCTCATCTGGTTCATCTCTCCCTGTCCAAACTTCTCATGAAATTACAGCTGCGTCAGCATCTGCCTATCTCAGCGCAGGTGCTTTTGCTCACGAGTTGAACACTCCACCCCCCATATCTTCATGAAATTACAACAGGATACTCTGATATATCATAGCTTCACAACAGACTTTCAGCTTTAAGCATCTCCTCTCTCTCTTCCCTCAGGTTTTCAGCTCTTCACAGCAATAAAAGGGTTACTCTCACCTCGGCCTTGCAGCTTTACAGCTGGAATGTTGAATTTTTTCTTATCGCAGTGGAGAGGGGGGAGAGCCGAGCCGCTCCGGCTGCCGACGGCAAGGCAGTGGGGGGGGTTCCACGGCTGGAACAGGTCCATGGCTTCAGGATGGCCGTGGCCCGGCCCGGCCTGGCCCAAGCAGGGCCTGGCCGGGCCCACTGGGCCCTGCTCGGGCCCTGCAGCCACCTGTCCCAGCGCCGGAAACAAGAGAGAGCTTGGAGGGGGAGTTTGCCTATTCTTAAATGTGGATCACAGAGGTGATCACAACTTTAAGTGGCTTAGAGAATTGTCCATATTCAAACTGGCCAGCTGATAGGTTCTATCAGTTCCCAGAGGAAACTGTAAGCACCCCTTAGCAAGGACGTCCCTTCCGGGACTATGCTTGCTAACCTATGACATGGTTGAAGACGGATGTTGGAAAACTGTATTGGGTCTGGTGGAGAGCACATGACATGGTCAGGACCTATTCCTATAGCCTGTAAGGGAGATGGGCTTGTTTAGTCCTGCAAGAAAGAAGCAAAAGGATGAGGTGATAATGGCTGGAGGCTCTGAAAGGGGATTAGAGCCAATCTCCTTCTGGCAGTGCCAGATGACTAAACACAGGCTGATGGCCACAAGTCACAGTTTTCAAAGTTAGGATTGAACTTTACCAGGAGGGTGGTGCAAAGCTGGGACATGTCACCCAGAGAGGATTTCCATCCTGTCTGGCCAGCAGAGTGGCTCAGCTGGTCTTCTGTTGGCAAGAGTCTGCCTCAGAGCAGGAGAGGATTCAGATCCCCAGTGGCCCCTCCCAGCCAGCCTGTTGGCGAAGCCATACAGCCATGGCATGGGGCAGGCAGGGAGCTGGCTCACATCACCATTGAGTCAGTGCTGTGGGATGAGGTTGGATCTGGGTTTCACCTTTCCCATCTCTCCTTCTGTTTCACTGTCTGTGCTCAGACGCGAGATAACATCCCTGACTAGGTCTTGTCTTTGCTTTGAAGCCCAGGCCAGGGCTTACCAACTGTTTTTGTTTGGTTCAGTTGTGGAGCTGCGTGTGAGCCTGCCTGTGCTGGCAAATGCCAGCCTGGGTAGCTTGCCTTGCAGTTTTATCAGCCAGGCACCTCTCGGGTCCTTCTTGGGCAAAACCTGCATGTCACAGTGCCTTCTGGAGAAGAGGCAGTGGGTGTCTCCCCAGCATCCTCTTGTGGCTAATGCAGGCTTTAAATGGGTTTTAAACTGGGAGTAAATTGTACGCACCTCCAGCTGAAGGGTTCCTGAGTGGGCTGGAGGGATGCTCAATGATCTCTGTGTGATGGTAATCAGCCCCATCAAGACAGTTCAAAGCTACCCTGACAGGGCATTTGGAGCTACACACCTGTCTGAGGTAGTGATCAGAGCTTCTGTCCCCTGCAGGAATCATGGCTGTGTGTTCATCCACAGCAGTGCCTGAGGGGGCCCTGGGCAGGACATTGACCACACTCTTACCCATGCACATCCCGATGACCCTGTGCAGCTCATGCTGACCTTGTCAAATGGTAACAACGTTTTTGGGTTGACTTGTGTGACCCAGAGAGCATCATTCTCTGTGTCACTCCAGATCAGCCATGATGTCAGAACTTGGAATGCTCTGTGCACAGCTTCCCCCTTGAGCTGCTGGCTGTAACCAGGTACTCATAACTTCTGGTGGTCTCTAAAGACTGTTCACCTAGACTGCATGAACAGTGGAGTAGGGAGGAGTCTTAGCATTTTACTATTATTTTATTTTGTTTTACTTTATTTCTGTTTGATTCAGAGTCTTTTTTGCTCAGGCTACTTTTCCATACTCTGATATATATGAGCATAAAAAACACTCAAAGTCTCTTCCTGTAACTGAAGCTCTGCTATGAAGGTTATGGGACTTGGGTCTGACCTATCAGGACAAGTCTGCACGTAAAATGCACATTAGCTGCTGGTGGTTTGCAGGCTTGCAGCTCCAGGCTCAGCATTGATGTACACAAGCTGCCCCGTGAGCCCTTGCTCTCCTCTCAACTCTCAGCTCAACAGTGCATCTAGCTTTAATAAAGCAAAGATGGAAGAGGTTACTAAATGGTAGCTAATAAACCAAGTGACATGCATGAAGCCTGGTAATACCATATTGCTCTTAAAGAAAATATGAAAAAAAAATCATGGACATTGTTATTGCTGTCTTGTACTTCACCAAGGCTAAACTAGCCATCATGCTGATAAGGCTGAAAGGATAACTTGGCAAAATAAGATGCATACATCACAGGGCAGTGAGTCCTATGGCTGCCTGTGCTGCACCCAGTCTGCGCTGGGACTGCAGTTGCTCCTCTGCATCACTGGATAAACTGGAGCAGGGCTAGCCTGTCACCGTAGTCTCTGGGAGCAAAAGGTCAGTGGGAAAATTGCTGTTCTGAAACAGCCAGTTTGGAGACCTAAGCAATGAGGTGATGCAGACTGAGAATTTACTTTGGGGTACCAATGAGCCTAAAACACATTGATGTGAACTGGAGGGAGCACCAGAGGAAGACAAAGGGAAGAAAGCAGACTGATGTGGTTTGGGAATCAGCTAAGTGTGGTACTGCTGATAACTTTGCACAACAGGCTGAAGAATCAATTTTATGGGAGAAGAGTCTTGCCCTGGAGAAACCTTACTTGGCTGTTCAATTGTGTTCCCAGGAAATGAGAGTTCCTGAAGCCAGTGAATGTGATGGAGAGCTGCACAGGCTGTGAAAGGTTGCCCTTACAGCCCTTGCTGGCCGAAGGCTGTTCCCTGCAGTTTGCTCTTTCAGGTTATGTGGTTAATGGAACTTCTTCATTTTTGAGACTGCCCTATGGTCTTACTCAAGGGAGCTGTGTCCAAGGTCTTCTTCCCATGCTTTCCTTTGGTTGCTGCATTTGCTCTCTCTGCCAAGCAGTGGCTGCACAAGAAACAGATCCCGTAGGAGTCTCTGTGGGAGGGTACGGGATTGCAAAGCTGCTTGGGTGTTCCTGTGCCATGTGCAGTGTCCTTGGCACCACCCAGATTTTGCTATGGGAGCAGGTGCTCCTGTGGCCCCTACCCTGGAGCCTTCTGCCAAGTCTGGGATGGGGAGTCCCACCCTGATGATGTGGATGGCTCTGGGTGCACTGCATAAGCTCTCTCCACAGCCTGTCTTTGCTGGGAATGGGGAAGGATTATTTGCCATACTGTGCTAAGGGAAAAAAACCCCACAAGTATACATGGTAGCAGGCAGGCGGCAGAGCACAGAGCAGGCTGTTATCATTGGTAGTTACATTCTTCTTGCTCAGGGGCCTACAGATGTTAGAGCATGGCTGCTGAAATGAAATGCTCTTAAACCTGGGACATAAATCATGGGCAGGACACAACACTGCATGAAGGCTGCCCCTGGCATTTAGCTTGGCCTTGTCACATCAACACCATAGCAGGGATGGTCTTCTGCACAGGGATCCTGCTGAGCTGGGTCATGATCTGTGTCCATGCAAGTGCATCCTGTGGCTGTGGCAGCTCACCAGAGCCAGACACGGCTCTCTGCCTCTTTCCTTTCCTTGTTGCTTTCCCTCTGGGCTGGGCTCCCATGCTGTCTTGCCATAGCTGCAGTCAGCCCCATCTCTGGCCATTGGGGGAGGTTTCAGGAGAAGATGGAGTACCCCCTGGGAGAGAGGTGCTTTGTACTGCAGTGGCACACCTTAGTAGAGCACAAGGAAGATGTAAAGAAAAGCCTTGGCAATAGCCCAAAGCAAACTGCTCTCAGGCAGTGGCACAGTGGTGTTATGTGATGCCTGGGTCATTCCCAATTTACACCAGGATGATTACCAGGCCCCTCCAGGACGTTGCCAGGGCATGAGTGTTGGCAGGGAGCACAATATGACCGAGTTGTCTTCTGACCTCTCAATTGAGGCATGGGAATGGGGTGGCAGAGGTAGAGGAATAGGGAGAGAGGCTGGCCAAACTGCCCAGCTCTGGAAATCAGCAATACGTTTGTCTCCTTCAGAGCTGCTGGTCATGAAAACTAACTATGTGACATATGCCAAGGGCTGGGGCTGTCACTGGACAGTTGGAGTGGTTTGATTGTTGTCATGCTAACCCATGACAACAGTTCAGGCCATGCTGTTTACTCACACTCCCCACCACTCACACATCTCTATATCCCCCTGTCTTGTCTTGCTCCTATTCTTATAAGCTCCCATCGGGCCAATGGAGCCTTGGGCCCCTTGCAGGTACCTGCCAGGACGGGATGCACTGTGACCCACTGGAGCCAGCTTCATGGATGTAGGTCTCCACCAGCTGCCATCAGCCAGTCCAGGACATGCCCCTCTTCCCCATACAGCAGGGTTTTGGCACTGGCTGCCACTGGGGACACCCAGCTGCTCCCTCTCAGGTAGTGACAAAGGCAATTACCTCACTGCTGAGCTCCCCGGCTGGCTACTGAGACACTTACCTGAAATTAGCTGTGGCCAGTGCATCGCAGAGGTGAATGCAGTTGTGATTATGAATGCACTTCTTGTTTGTCTTTTCAGTGCCGAAATCCTGTCAGCGAGGAGACGCGATAATAACATGCTATTAAGTTCTTTCTGGATAATGTAATTCAGGAGTCAGGAGGCAGTTTGGTCATTTATGCCTTTGAAAAGCTCAGAATAATTTTCGGTGTCATTATCTTCCATTTTAAAGAGGCTGTTTCAAACATCAATACCAAGAGCCCCTCTCCTCACCGCCTCCCCTCTGCTTATGTGGTTTTCTTCCACTTTTTGTTCCTGTTTTCTCTGTGCTTTCAGGGATCTGGGGTTTGTTTCCAGTCATTCACTCCCCCTGAAACATACCACACTGAACCCTTTCTTTCACCCTTTCTCTTTTTATATTGGTTTTGGAACTCACTGCTATTTTATTCAGCATCTTTCAGTTGTGGTTGGTGAAACATCCCTTTGCGAGGCGGGGGAGCACTGCTCGGGCCATGGTGGCAGTGAGAGGAGGGTGGGTGTGATGTTGATTCAGGTCTGCAGGACTGCAAGGGTTTGAAGCAGTGTGTGTCTGTCCCCCAGGGGCCAGCGAGCAGGTGGG
>NW_024582054.1:15437102-15482534 GCF_017639235.1 Corvus kubaryi
TGGTTGAATTTTATCTTGTGTTCTCAGATCATTTGTCCAATTTAGTGTGATTGTCTTGTAGTCTATTTCTGTCCTCTAGTGTATTCAGTCCCTCCCAGCTTGATGTCATCTGCAGATTTAATAAGTATACTCTTTATTCCGTTATTCAAGTCATTAATGGAAATACTGACTAGTGCTGGACCTTCCAATGAATACCTCTAGGATCCACTCAATACACCTTTCATTTGGCAATGAAATAATGATAACTATTTTAAAGAAATGTTTTTCTAACCAAATGTTATTATGTCACAGTAGGTTCAGCTAGACATTCTTCTCTTGAATATCTTGAGTCACATGTCAAAATGTCAAGACATTGCACTTGCTGCCTCCCAAGCCCTGTTACTCTGTTGGAAGGGGAGACTAGATCACTGTGACTAGAGATGCTCTTGTAAATCCCTATTGGTCGTTATGCTGCTCTTTAGGAATAATTTCTACTTTAGGTTCAAGGCTCTCCTGTTTAAAGGATAGAGCTCAGTGCTTTAAACCAATAGCTCTGAGTAGCTTCCTGTGTACTCATAAAATCCACTTTGTGCTTGGAGGAAGTTACTTACTACTAGTGGTATTTATACTGAAGGGAAGGCTGAGTCCCAGGAAACTCTGATGATTGGTCACACAATGAAGGTTGAAGCTCAGAACCAACCCAAGGAAACTTGCCCCTAGATCCTGGTCCAAAAAGGTAACTCAGGTAAGCCAGGTTGCAATGGGCAGCACAATTCTGCAACAGCATCAGCAGCTTTCCTCAGAGATGCAGGCACCAAGCAGGGCTGGCTATGACAACCAAGCCCCCTCAGGCCGAGGATGCTCACAGCTTGGATCTTCAGCTGTGCTGGGCACTGGGCTGCCTAACATGCAGGGGCAGTGCTTAAAAGAAACAGAGTAAGCATAGTCCCACATTCCCTAAAGAAATAACTTGCATCCTAATCCAGGAATGAGGATAGGTTGTGCATCCCAGTTGCTCAGAGATGTCCTGGGATGAGAGTTTGGGCAGGCACCTTGCTCCAGGCATGTCCCCTCTCCTTGTGCACATCCTGCTGCTGTCTTTGGTGGCTCGTGGCCCCATTCACTCTGCCTCAGGTGAGGAGTGGCACTGATATCCTGCCTGCTGGCACTCTGGGCTGAGCCTTGGCACAGCTGGGTGTGCTGCCAAACACTTCAGCCACGCACTAACTGGACTCTGTTCCTCAACACGTTCTGTAAACGGGCATTTAAATGCTCTGTGTTCAGCAGACAACTGTCAGGGAATATCAAATTGCGATTGTCTGCCTCTCTTGTTGCTTGGATAATTGGATGGTAAAAAGCAGAACACCGATTCTTCCACCACACCAATAAGTGCATGTAGGTATTTTTAGCAAACAAATGTGCCAAAATTTAGAAGCTACTAAATATAGAAAGTCTCAGCACTTTTTTCCTTTTTTTTTTTTTTTGGTCTTTTCTTATTGACAAGAACTCTCTCTCTTGTACTTTGGAAAGAAATGAAGCAATCAACAGCAATATATACTTTTTTCCAGTGTGGGGATATTTTTTTGTTCTGACCCATTAATTCCCAGCTATAATTCCAACATCACACTGCGTGGTGTTAACATGACTGAAGGGACTCTTTCTAAAATTAAGGTTTTTAGTTTCTCAGCTCTGCCAAGGAAAGACTCACCTTCCACTGCACCATACTGTGAATGGGTGAGAACTGGATGAAAAACTTGGCAGAAAGGGAAGAAAAACAGTAAAAAATCACAGCAACCAACATGTTGAATGCTCTCTTAGTCATGCTGGGGTTTGCTTCCTTTCTGCCTGTTCCTTGTCATATCTAAAGCCCTGATGCTGAAGTCAAGTCTACATGTATATGTGTAGGATCAAGGGGCACAGATTGGAGCTTTTCAGCTGCTTGAAAAACTCATATTACACTTTTATAAATAATTTTAAAAATAAGGGCTGATCCAAATTTGTAATAAAATGGTGTGACTCATCAAAATGTCATCAAATTACATTAAAAATTGCTTCTTAAAGTGACTTTAGCCCAGTAAATATACTGTAAGTTGTGGTGCTACTGGAGCAAGTAAGAGTGTCAGCAGAATTGGGATGAATGTTTGCTGGTACAATAGGTCAGGTGACCAGAGTGGATCTAGTTTTCTTGTGGCTTATGCTTTTAGAAGTTGAGAGTACTTGCAAAGTAGAAAATGGGTGTTCTGCTATAAAAAGGAGAGCATCTGGCCATGGATACCAAAGACCGGCTTCCACATGACTTACACTTTTTTTCTCGGATGTTTCTGATGTTGGCATGTTGCTTACTTTAGCCAGAGCCCACCCTTAAGGCAAGGCTGGGGAATGGTATTTGAAAAGCATAAAGGTTGCTCTTTTTGGAGTTACCTGCATGTAGAAAAGGAATGTCTAGAGGTGCTTAAACAGAACATGCTTTCCCAGCTTTCTAGAGAAGTGGGAGCTGGATCAAGCCTTGTTTTCCTTTTGTCCTGAAAACCTCTTCCCAGATGGGAATAGGCCTAACAGCAGAAATCAGGAGATGACACTGGGAAAAGTGGAAAGCAGTAGAGCCTTCTCTTCCCTCTCTGGTGTGCAGCACCCTGGCCACACACAACCTCTTGGGCCATACCTCTCCCACAATTTCTTGGTGCAATCCAAGTCAGTGCAGTAAAGGTGCTGCTGCCTGGGGGGATCTCCACAGCTCTCTGTAGAGAACTTCTGTAGGATGTAGCTATTCTCTGGCAGCGTGTGTGGGGGCTCAGAGTTGCAGGGCAGGGAGAGTTCCTTTAAAGATTATTGCTGAGCACTTGGGTTTACACTTCCTCTCAGCAGGTTCACCTCGCTGCCATCTCTGATGTACGCCTCAGAGAAGGGGACATCTCTAGGCCATGAGCTCAAACAAAATTAGAAGGTGAGCAGGTATCAGCATAGAGCAGAGCATGGGGATACAGCTTACTCAAATTGGGGTTTTGCACAATTGCTGGCTGAAAAATTATTTTTCAGAGAGTTGGAGTTTGAACTTCGTGACACGTTCATTGAAGCACTCTCCTGTATGGGTTCTCTGCTGGTGTTGAATTCACATTTCACATCTCTTCATAGAAACTTGATTTCTCTTCTATTGTTGGTTTGCCTGTTTCCATGAAACTTCTCAGATAGATATGTGCCTGTGTCATAGATTTAGCTGAAATTTGTCCACAAATTAAAAAGCTCTGAAGAGGTGGGGGAGGCAGGAGGAATGGCATGCTGCTGCAGGTGCATACAGTATGTGCCTATGAGCCACCTTCCCTACAAGCGGGCTGGTGCATTTAGCAGCAAGTCCCAGTCAGGCTCTTCCTCGCTCTTGCTGTTAGTACACAGCGCGTTCTTACTGACTGCATGCTTGGGAGACCTTGGAGATGGGATCTTCTTCCTTTCATGCAACTCTTGCAGGAACTCCTGTCTCGACATACTTCCATGGCCTCCACATACCCCTTTCCTTAGCCAGAGTCCCCTTCCCTTCCCTGCAGTGCTTTCTTCTCTCTTTTCAACAACTCCTTGTTCTTCTTTCCCTCTCTGCCCTCTCTTGCCACTCTTCTACCCCTCTTACAAAACACTGGCTTGGGGAGCAGCAGAGAGGGTTAAACCTGCAAGGTCTCATGGCTGGAGAAGTGTTGGTGGCCTCATGCATGGTGAAGTGCCTTTTTGGCATGCAGAGCTGTGAGCAACCACCCTCTCCCTCTTCCCCTCCTCGGGCTCTGTGCCAGCGGGCAAGCATTTGCAAAGCAAAATTACAGAGCTCTCTGGGTAATGATCTGCCCATTCGTTCTGTACAGCAGGTGGCTGGAGGCTGAATCCACGCCACTCCCTCTCAGCTCAATTCCCATGCACATCAGGAAGAGATGGCTATTCCTCCCTTACAGCTGCTTTCAGGGAAGAGAGGCCAGGGGAGTCACCCTCCCAGCAGAAGCATGCCGTGGGGGTGAATCTCTTCCTGCAGAGAGCTGCAGTGGGCTCCGACCAGAAGGGCCAGATTCAAATGCCAGCCACGTGCATGGGCAGAGAGGGGATGACATCTTCACTGAGACTCATGCAATGTGGCTGTGCAAGACAGCAGCACCATTTCCCCACCTGCCAATTCTCCTCGGGGCATCAGGGTCAGAGAGTTGGGATGCATCAGGCATGTCCCTTCTAAAACCTCTGTTCCTCTGTCTAAAACCTCTGATCCTGTGAGTCATAGACTGGCTGCAGGGACCCCCCCCAAACTGCTAACATTACTGGGGAGGAGTTGGGAGGCTGTTTTGACTTTCCGGCAAAGCTCGGGGACAGCCCACAGTGCTCACTTCTGATCCTAACTGTTTACCGTCTTGCATTAAGCCAGGTTGGATAAGGCCTTGAGCAACCTGGTCTAGTGGGAGGTGTCCCTGCCCATGGCAGGGGGATGTTGGGACTAGATGATCTTTAAGGTCCATTCCATCCCCTCAACATTCTATGATTTATCTGTATTTCTCCTCTACTATTTGCTTACTCAAAGAAAGGCTGAGCAGGTGTGTACGGAGTCTGCAAGGCCACCAGCAAACAAGCTAATCCTGGCTGTGGTACATCCATGTGATTTTCCCCTCTTCCCTTCCCCTCATACTGCTGCTGAAGGCTTCCTATACCAGCACCATCCTGCTTTCCCCTCCTGCCCTGCCAAATCCTCCTTGGAGCCATCAGCCTGTAGGATTTCCTTTCACTGTGTTGGGAAGCACAGTCCTTTTACATCAGTAGGAGGGAAGGAGTGTCAGACCACAGACAAAGAGGAGCAAAAGGCCCCTAAGCATGTCACATCCACTTTCTTTTGGTTGCTGGAGAATAAATTCTGAGAATTAGGAAGATGAAACTTTATCTTTTACACTGTTAAAAAGGATGGGTGGTGTATCCTGTTCTGGATAAGAACTCAACCTGTATCTCTGTACCCATTTTATTCTCTTTGACTCTTAGCGCTCTCTTCTCCCAGAAGGATCCTGTTAGGAGTCTCTTATCTGCATTTATCCTGCAAAATAAATATTTTATAAACAAAGGCAAATACCGTTAAAGGGCATTCTGAGACATTAACTTATTCCCCGAAGCAATAGAACAAACAAAGCAACTTCATTAGCCATAATATAGCGTAATGCCCGAGTGTCTCGCTTTGGGTGGAAGAGCTGGGCTTGCTCAGGTAAGCCAGGATCTCTGGGGACTGGGATGCACCAAATTACATGCACAAGGATGGAGGCTCTTCCATGACACAAAAGTGAAACTCTCCTTTTTGGGGAGTTCAGCTTGATCCATCAGTAAAGCCTGTGTGGTCACAGAAGTGACATACAAAGCTCGGAGAGTCACAGATTCCTAGTCCTGTTGCAACTCCTGAAGGCAGTCAGAGCATCCAGAGGAAAACAAGTGAATGCTGCCATCCTGGTGTGGTTGCCTCTGGGGCCCCATGTTATTTCTTATGCTTTTTGGCTTCTGCGTGAAAACAAAACCCAGTGAGCAATAACTTCACAACAGCAAACAGAGGAAGACAGGGTGAAATGGGGGATAACAGAAATGTGGATTGTAGTGAAAAAGGAAGTGGAGGGAAAAAAGGACCATATGGAGAAGATGAGTCCAGGGGACAGAAATCTGAATTATGACCTCTTCCTAGCCCTCTAGAAGTTTAGTTCTTTTCAATGCAGTGTGGGTCCTGTAAAAAATCGTGTATGATAGAGCACATCTTTATATATAGAGATTGATACTTGAAGTACTTTAAAATGTGTTATAATCTGATAAAATGTTATATGTATTGCAATATTTTTCCCATCTGTTGTATCTTCTCCCTTGTGATCTTAAAGCACATTGCAAGTTTTCCATTCATTAAGTTTCCCAGCATCTTTTTAGGGCAGGCTTATCTCTGGACTACAGATAGGAAAATTTAAACTGAGAGTTCAAACTGCTAAGCTGAGAAAATGACCCAGCATCCCAGGCCCCAGCAATGCTGGTTAATTTGAAACCTGTCCATCAAGACAGTCACCCATACAGCTGCACAGGAGGGGCAGTGACTTGTGCAGAGCCCATGGAAGAGCTGAGGAAGAGGAGGCTCTGCTACCTTGTATTTGTGCTGGCACCCTATGGGAAAGCTTCATTCACTGGCATGGGGCTGACTCCAGCACAGATCCAGCCATGTGAGCAGTCCCCAGAGGGAGTTGTTAAGTGCTTAGGACAGAGCCACTTTGGGCTTTGAAATCTGTGGCTGTGCTCAGGGCAGGTCCCTCATCACCAGGGCCGCCCAAACTAGCTCTGGCTCCTCCAGCCCTTCTCCAGTCCATTTCTTCCTGTCATCTCTGCATTACTCAGCCCAGAAATGCTGCTGCCAGGGATTGGGAACCTACATACATTGCCTTGTCGGTGGCAGCCCTGGCCAGTGCTCATTTTGCTTTTAGCATTATCAGCCTGTGGAGAAAATATTGCAGCTCTGGTGTGGAGAGGTCTGTCTCCCTCGACACGTGATGTACCTCCAGCAGATGAAAATTTGGTACTTTCAACACAAGAAAAGGCAAAGCTGGGGATGGGCAATTCAGTGTCTTTAGATCACTCCCCATCTGTATTTCTTTTTCAAGAGTGGTGGCTTCTCTGCCTCTCTTTGCTGCTGGACAGCCCTGTCACAGCCTGTTAAGTCAGCGGCCTCTCAGCATTACCCTGGTGCTCCCTCCTGCCAGCAGCCTGTGTGCGTGTACACTGGAAAAGGACTGAGGGTACTCATGCCTGTCCTGGGCATGAGTACCCTCCTGACTAGCTTGGCCAGGCTGGGCCAACAGTGGTGGTTTGGTGGTGACCCTTGTGGGCATTGAGTGGGTTGTTGCAGTCCTGTTCCTGGGACACTTCGTCTCAGAGATTGCCACCTACAGGAACACGACCTCTTGCCTGAACTATTCCCTTCATTGCTAAGCTATTAGTAGAGAGCAATGAAGTGGGGTTTGCTGCAACATTGCTCCAGTTCTCCTCCCAGGCAGGTCCTACTGCTGACTCGGAGCTTGGATCATTTCTGTGCCCAAAGAGAGAAGACAGGATTGGATTTAGATCTTGGATGCAGCTGCAGCAAGCGAGAAACATTGATCTTTGGTAAACCAGAGCTGGCACAGGCCCTTAGGGCTATCAAAGCGATGCAATTTTACCAATATCGAGTCCTCCTGAAAACTAAACCTGTTCCCACCCCCTGGGAGGATCCACTGTGGAGTGAAGTAAGTCTGGCTTGGAAATGTGTACTCAGTTTGGATCTCACTCCTCTCCTCTGACTGCTCTGCAGCACATGCTCCTGAAAGTGATTCCGTTGCACTTGTGCCACTGCATAAGGAACAGGAGATGCTTCCAGAGTTCACACTGAGTGCCACAGGGATCCAAAATAAATACTGCCATGTAATAGATTTTTATCCACTGCTTTGCCGTAATCCCCATCTGAATCCCTTCCAAATTGCAGTCGGGCAGCTGTTTGTACAAGTCAAACATTGATTCAGCTGCTCTCAAAAGGGATTCAGGAGGTACAGGCTGGAGGGAGTGCTAGCCAGGGTGCTGGAACAGTGGGATTTGTTATGAGCTGAAGGGTTAAACTCTTCCCACAGCACCCAGCACCAGAGTATCTCCCCTTTCTGCACACGAGGAGGAGGTACCCACATGACGAGGAGGTGGTACCCATATGATGAGGAGGTACCCACAGAAAGGATAATTGCTGAAGCAGTGAGCCTGGCACCTTGAGGAGCTCTCCTGCCCTGCTTGGCAGGGCTTCAGAGGGCAGGATCACAGCAGCACTCTAGTTCTAGGTACTTCAGCTTCTGCTAGCAACCATTGCTGCTACCTGCAGCAGGGTAAAATGACCAAGACAGAAGTAAGCAAGAAGAAAGGATGCAAAGTCCATGAATGACTGCTGAGCTAGATGGGGGCTAGATAACTGGCAAAGATATTCTGCTGGAGCAGGGGAAAGAAATTACCCTGGCAGTTGATCACCAACAGATGAATCAGAGAAGTTCAGTCTAACCAAAACAGATCTGAGCAAAATCTCAAGTTTAGCCTAGGAGGAGTGTTAAACTATCAGTGAAGTGGCTTAAGAGTTTCTGTGCAGGGTATTTAGGCTCATTTCCACAATTGCAGCAAACAAGCAGGATTATGGTGCCAGCCAGAGTGGCTGCAGCTTAGGGGCTGGGGCAACCATGTGTAAGGGAACAAGGGGATTGCTGGCAGCATTTATCTCCTGCTTGACTTGGAACTTTGCAGATCCAGTCAAAATTGAGGGAGAGGAAACAATTTAATCACCTGATTCCCAGAAAATCCTGCTGCACCCACACTGGCCACAGACTCAGGTCATCTCAGGTTGGGAGGGAGAAGAATGGAGCTGCCCACTCTCCAGGAGAGTGAGAGCAAGAGGCTTAAGGCTCCTCAGTTCTGGAGAAAGTAACGGAGTGCCCTGCAGCTCACAGCCCTGCTTGAAAATGATGGAGGCTGACAGATCTGGGATTAATCTAAAGGTTTCAGCTCTCTGAGCACTGAGTGGAAATTCGCCTGGAAACCACAGTGCCGGAGCTCAACATGATGAAAGCACTAACTGGAAGGGGGGAGGCAGAGGCAAGCGTGGGTCAGATAGCTTGCCCCACCTGATTATGTGCAAAGGCTAGAGCCCTCATCTCTTGCTCTCTCTGCCACATGTTTGGGTAGAGAGGGAAGGTATTTAGTGCTAATAAGAGCATTAAGAAATAGGCCAGTTTTATTTTGTACATTAGGCAGGCTCTGCTTTGGGTGGAACTTTGCATTGCTAATTAGATTCAAAGGGAAAGCTATACTCTCAGTGCTCAGCACTCCTGATTGTACCTGCTCATGCTCTCAGAGGAGCCAGGTCAGGTAGCCTGCACAAATACTGCAAGCTGTGGTTTTCCCTATGCAGGTATTTGTAGGTGCTAGGCTGCTTGTGTGGGATGAAAAGACAGTGTGGGAGGCTGACTAAGAGCTGGAGCCAATGTGTGCTCTGCTGATGCAAACTTGGACTTCTCTTGTTCATCTTGTCTAGCAGCATATGAGAAAGGGTACATTCTGCTCTGTCTGTAGCTTTCCTGTGACATTAGGAGGCTGACCTATTCCTGAATGTGGAAGGCCAGGATTCATCTGATTCGGCATCCTTTAAAACTGCTGCTTTAGCCCATAAAGTTATGGGGACATATCAACTTTTTTCCTACTACACCCAAGTGCAGTTTGCAAGGAAGGATGCATATGTCCCCCCTTGCCCTCAGAGACCAATAACCTTTAGCTGAGGGTGATGAAAATCTTTTCTCAGTGCAAGAGAATCACAAAGTCTGCACATTCTGTACTACGTGAGTCTCCAAGTATTAGCACAGCTGTCACACTTAGCCATGTCTGCACGTTCATGCCTTCATATCCAATTCCAATACAACACTGCCATCACCCCTGTTGCTCACATCAAAGGACTGAATGCATCACAGTGCACAGTTTTAACTCCTTTCAGTTTAGCTTGCTCTATAAATACATAACTCACAGTGAGTGGGCATATGCAATATATCCCTGTGTATGGTTCTGCTTAGTGCTGCGGATGGGGCTGCTGATCTGATTATTTTAAAGTCACTGGGCTACATCTACTGTAGGTATAAATTGGTACAGCACAGTGGTGTTGCCAGTTTATGCTAGGTGAAGGTCTGACCTATAATATGAATCTATAATAGAAACTTGCTTGTGTTCCTGAAAAGAGGAGATATTTTGACTGTATAACCAAATTGGCGTTCTTATCCAGGCTTCTACATGGTAGAATTGTAATTCCAAAATTATAATTGTTATTAAATTATTAAATAATGTAGCAGTGGAAGGTTAGTTTAAGGCTGTGCTTCTTATTTATTTGAAGTGATATTGTTGAACCAAAATCAGCATGGTGATATGTCCCAGCACACAAACTGGATATGTACCAGAGATGAATGAACACAGGCACAGTTTCAGACCAACCGGCCAAATCTGAACACATGTCCTCTTCTAAGAAAGGAGTTTAGGAGAAATAATTTTCAGCTCCATGATCCACACACCCAGTCATTATCACAGACATTATGATGGTGTCTCCCTGCTTATATTTTAGAAAATCTCAAAGCCTGAATTGCAATACAGTGGTTGCTAATTCAGAGGAAGTGGGTTACACTGCAGCTGGTGTCTGTTTGCCCATCTGATGTATGAATAGCAATCGATTTGGATTTTTTCGCTAAACATGGTGTGATAGTGAGTATGAGATGGCTGCCAAATGTCCATGAGGAATTATGCTTGGTTTGGTTAGAAGACTGATGCAGATTGGCCACCCTATTAATGGGTGAAGCATACCATCCTCTCCAGCCTGGGGAGTTGTTTTTCCATGGGCATCTTCCTCTGTATTTAGTCTCAGAAAATATAACAACTTATAGCAAATAGAGGAAATAAGTGCTCCAGTTCTGAGTCCTGTACTAGATGAATTTCCAAAAAATGTTTGCTAATACTCATCCTGGGTTTACTTTGTTACCTTCTTTTTGTTCTTTTCTATTAGATTTACCCTCCTTTAACACCTTACCTTTTCTTCGGAGAGACTGCCAAGATTTGGAGATGATTGCCTTTTTATTCTGCTATTATATAATTATTATGTATAATCATAGAATCATGGAATATCCTGAGCTGGAAGGAGCCCATAGGGATAATCAAAGTCCAACTCCTGGCCCTCTACAGGACAGCCCCAAAATAACACATGTTCCAAGAGTGTTGTCCAAACACCTCTTGTACTCTGGCAGCCTTGGTGCCATCACCACTTCCCTGGAGAGCCTGCTACAGTGCTCAATCACTGAAGAACCTTTTCCTAATATCCAACCTAAACTTCCCCTGACACAACTTCATGTCAATCCCTTGGGTCCTATCACTGGTCACTGGAGGGAAGAGATCAGCGCCTGCATCTTCACTTTCCCTCATGAGGAAGCTGTAACTGCAATGAAGTTTCCCCTCGATCTCCTCTTCCCCAGGCTGAGCAGACCAAGTGACCTCAGTCACTCCTCAGATAGCTTCCCCTCCAGACCCTTCACCATCTTCTTAGCACTCCTTTGGACACTCTCTAATAGCTTTATGTCCTTCTTGTATTTGGTGCCCAAAACTGCACACAGCACTTGAGGTGAGGCCACACCAGTACAAAGTGGTTATTTAATGGTAACATTGTCAATTGCTATCATAAACATAGATACACCCAACAGAGCTTTATAGCTGTTTCAAGCTCTTTTAACTTTCTGAAGTCTGTTCTAGGCTGTTAATCTCGTTCTAGGACTGAGATGTGGGGAGAAGCCCTTTTCCCAATCAAGTTGACAGCAAGTCTGCTGCTTTGAGATCTTAGGAGACAAAGCACCAGGTAAGCTCTACATACTGTTGGGAACATCAGAGAAGTAACTCTGTGAAACAGCACTGCAATTTGTGTTTATTCTCCCTGGGTGAGATCGGCGTTAAGCCACTTCATTTACAAGTGATGACAAAGTTGTTCTCTGCTGCAAGCTGAGCCTGAAGGCAGGAGGCCAGTGTGTGATGGAGAAGATGGAGTTTCTCAGAGCGATACATTGCCTTTGCTTTCTCATAGCACAGTTTTGAGGAGGAAATTCTTTGGCTTGATGTTTAAGTACCAGAGACAGAATCAGTGATGCTGGGGATGGGAGGGAGGTAAATAGGCTTGGATGAATCAATAACAAACTTGAATCTTTGATCAAAACATGAAGTGACATGCCTGCCTCCTTCCCCTCCCTGCTGCTGTCTGTTCCAGCCTCGGATAAAGCTTGGGGAAGTTGGGGAGTTAACAAATCTTTTTTAGTAAGTGGCTTTGCATCTCTACACAGTCTCCACATATGGGGGTATATTGTGCCAGTCCCTAAGATGATGTGACATGACAAGTGAAGAGACAAAAGATATATGAACCTCATGCAAGAGACCATGTGCAATTTCTGTCTTTGTGGAGCGAGCTGTACTGCAGACAGGCTCTCCATCAGGGGAATGTTAGAGCTCAGGTTTGTCTGGGTTCTGTTCTCTTCTGTACTTGTTGTACATTAGGTTGGAAAAAAGCTAAGCTGCTGAGACTTGAGTTTCGGTGCTTTCCTTCACCCCACTGCTGCTGTTCCATACTGACCTTCCTTGCTTAGCTTCTTCTGCGTGTCTCACCATGGGTGGTTGGAGCACACTGCTGCTTCCCTGCTCTCTGCCAAGCCTGATGCTCCATGACTTCTGGTCCTGCCACTTCCAGGTGGATATGGAGATAACTAGCAATGTGTTGGCTCTTTCCCAGCCAGTCCCTGCCAGGGAGACAGCAGCAGCACTTAGGACAAACATTATCTTTTGCAGTACATGAAGCTGTGATAAGTTGGGATGGTACTCGTGAGAAAAACAGTAATGTGTGTTGAAAGCAAAAAGGACTGTCACCTCAGACCCTGGCCAGCTGAGGGTCTGCTTGCTGGCATGAGATCACTGCTGAATTTTGAAGACATGTTTTTCCACACAAATTTGAGAGCTGCTAATGCCATGACTTTGCATCATCAGTGTGGCAGAAATGAATCTGGTGACATTACAATGGAATTAAAACAGAGAAGAAAGTCGTGGAACCTAGCCCAGGATCCCCAACTTTTGAAAGCAGGCTTGAGTTCCTGCAAGGACCTGCTTCCAGTGGAAACTCCCCTGAGCTTATGCCTTTCTCTGAGGCAAAGTTCGGAAAATATTTGACTGAGGCACTTTAATACAGAGGCATTGCTTATAAAGTGGATTGGTCCAACATGTAATATGTTGTAATGATTTTGGTCACTCTGTATGCTACAGTCTCTGCACAGTCTACAGTACAGAAGCTTATGATCTTGTGTTAAAGGTGACAGTGCTGGTTTATAGTCCATTTTATACCATTGTGTGCTGCCCCGAGCCAAGGTTGCAGCCTTGCAATGGTGTAAGTATAGTTGGTCATGCCTTGGGGTAGGGGGATGGATTATGTAACCCTTGAAGTCTCCCTTCCAGACCTATTGTCTGTGATTGCAATGCACACTAACCTTGGAGGAAAAACTAACCTGCAGTGCCATGGTCCAACTTTTTCCACTAACTCTTCAGCTGATGGCTCCTTTCTAGATACGAATCCTTCACCCATTCTTTCCCCTTGTCTGCAGCTCTCTCATTCTCCGTAAGTGGCTCTGTGAGTGCAAAACCACTTCCATGGGAATAACTGATGCCTTTTCCCCTAGCAGCAGTTTAGCTGTGTCCCCCGCCCCATGGTAGAAGAAGATGCTCCAGAAGCAGTGTCAGCTTTTTTCTACCACTATGTTGTTTACTCCAGCCCCTCTTCCCCAGTTGCTGCTGACAAGGTAGCAATTATGCTCCCATCGATCCCTCCTCTTCAGGAATCACCCTGTGCACACTGGCACACTGTCACAATCAATAGCCCAGCCCTTGTGCAGAGACAGCGAGGGAGCCAAAGAGGCAATTTGCTCACTGGACAGGTTACAATGAAATAATATTGTGTCAGGAGGTGAAGTGGCAGAGTGGCTGGCACTAAATATTTCCCTCTGCATTGCCACAGGGAAAGCTGGGGCTTGATGAGATTTAAAGTCAGGCTCAATACCTGCTGCTTAGATCCTCTTGGAGATAAAGTGTAACTGAAAGAATGTGGGGAAACGATTGTTTACGAGACAAAATTGATGTGGGCCCTTAAACCTATCACTTCAAAATCGTTCTGACTAGGACTGAGAGGAGGAGATTAAATACCTTTCATTTTTGACCTCTAGCTGATAGGTATTAAACACATACAGGGTTCATTGGGGATAAAACTCAGGGCTTTCAACAGCCAAACTCAATCAATTAGCTTATTGGTAAAAGACAAATATTGCAGGCAAAAAAAGGAGGTTCATGCCTTGGCAGTCACTGCTGTCATCCCATTTTAAAGTCATATTACAAATTAGGCGATCAAAGGTATCACTTTCAGCCAATTTTTAACAGGCAAAATAGGGGGAATTTCAAGACTTCTCAGAAATATTTTTATTTTGTTTTCAGTAGTCCCTTGATTTTGTATCTCAAACGAAATGAGTAAAGAGCTTTATGCCTGTTACTCCCTGGTTCAAAGTTCATGCCTGATATGTGGTAGTTGTCTCTCCTGAGTAAAGTATATTACAGTCTTCAGCTTTGCTGGGCAGAAACAGAGGACACTGTGGGTGCTGCTTAGCTCAAGGGCCTTGGTGACCATGCTACCCATTTGCACCCACTGTCCTCCTCCCAGCATAGATCAAATACTTAAAAACACAATACTAATTTCTGTCATGGCATCTGTGTTAATTGGCACAGGATAACTGTGGACTGTTAATCTGGAAGCTGCAGAGCCAGCACAAGTCATCCAGGGGCCCTGTGAGCAGCCTGCATTTAGACTGGCCACAGACTGCTTTTCAACACAGGGGGACCTTATCTGTGGCAGCACTGGGGTCCATCTCTGTTGTGCTGGGCCTGAGAGCATTGCCCCAGAGAAACCATGGGATGGCTGGAGGCTGCAGGAAACTCCAAGGGCTTAAAACTCTGTTAACAGAGGTTAGTGTATGCGTAGAAGCCACTGATAACAAGGTATTCAGTCAAATGTGGGTTCATAGGAAAAGAAGGCTTAGTGTTTAGACCTGGGAAACTGCCTGAAGACTGCTGTTGCTCCCAGCTATGCCTCACACACTGCCACCCAGGTGCATCATTTAGGCCAGATTTTTCAGAAGTGCCCAGTTATTTGGAGTGCTTCATTAGTGCTAATCCAAGTGTGGAGCACCTGCAGATGCCCCTCCATTAGCAGGACCTAGCAAGCCTCTGTACATCTGTTCATCAAGTCAGCCAGCAGTTAGGCATCTTGCAGTTATAATGGAGGCTTTCTGCTTTTAGCATCTCTCAGTTTCCACCTTTGTGAAATGGAGGCAATGCTGCAGGAGATAAACAGCTTCCCCCACAGGCAAGAATAGCCTTTACACACTACATGGCAGCAGGGAAACCTTGGGTAACTTGGCACTCCTAAGAAAACCTGGGTCTTGAGTGCCATCACAGGATGCTCACTCCAGCTGCATGGCTAAGCCCTTGGAGTTTCCTGCAGCCTCCAGCCATCCCATGGTTTCTCTGGGGCAATGCTCTCAGGCCCAGCACAACAGAGATGGACCCCAGTGCTGCCATGGATAAGGTCCCCCTGTGTTGAAAAGCAGTCTGTGGCCAGTCTAAATGCAGGCTGCTCACAGGGCCCCTGGATGACTTGTGCTGGCTCTGCAGCTTCCAGATTAATAGTCCACAGTTATCCTGTGCAAATGCAATACAGGACTGTTTGCCCCTTTGTGAATAAATGGGGGCAGCAATGTTTGAGCCAGGCCTGGCAAGGTAGGGAGCAATTCCCTGGCAAGCAGAGAGCATCTGGCTTCCCCCAGCCCTGCAGAGTCAAAGGACAAGGCATGACCCACCCACTCCATGCTGTACAGCTCCCATCTCTGCCAGATGAATGGTGCTTATTTGTCACCACAGAAAGGAAAACCCAGCCATGTGCAAGCACAACATCTGCTCGGCGGGGGCTGCCACTGCTTGGCACTCGCCAGCAGGAGGCTCAACACAGTTTGCTGGACCCTGCACCACGCTCCCTGGGGACTCTGAAGCGGCACTGGCTGCAGTGCAAGAAGGGTCAGGGGTGCATGTGCCTCCCGCCAGCGGGCTCAGAACTGCTTCATCAGAGCCTAAAGTGATGATTCCATGGCTGTGTAGGGATGTGAGCAGGGACTGACAAGCTGAGGCCAGTGGGCTCTGGCGGGGCAAGTCGCCTGCCTGGCCCTAGGGGTTAGGAGGAGTTGGGCAGAGCGGGCTGGTAGCTGATAGCTGTTTGGCTGCATTTCCAAGGGTTTGCCATGAGAATTTGGATGATGCCTCCCTCTTTCTGTGGGGTTTCCTACCTGGAAATGAATTTAACAAGGCATTTGAAGATTTCTTTATTTTTGTCCTTTGCAGTTCAAATGAATCTGACTGAAATCCTTAAATGCCAACATTTTTTGGTACTGATTTGTCTCTGGGTGTGACACTAATGTCTTCCCCTCTCCAAGATATTGTGGTTAAGGCATAGCATGGCCCTGCCTGGGGGCAAAGGGCAAAAGGAATGGGTTCTTGTACAAGGCAGGAAAGCTCTGCCCCAACCATGGGGCAGCATCAGCCCCAAGATGCAGGGGTGTTGTGGGGCGCAGCAAGGGTCTCCCCTTGTTGAACTGACAAGTCCATGCCTCTTATCTGTATTTGTGTAGTGATGAGGGCTTTCCACTAGAGAGAGACATGAGAACACACAGAAAACCTGTTTGCTGTTTGTATCATACAGTTCACCTGGCCAACATGGTGCAAAAGGGCATGGCTGGAGCTGATAATTAAATGAGTTTTTTTGCCCTGCTGAAATTTTTACCTATCTTTTCTGACTGACACTTGACAAACATGTCTTCAAGATGGGGTTTGGCAAGGAAAATCCTAATTTTTTTTTTTCTTGCTTTAAAACAACCTGTTTTTATCCTTTTTATCCTTTGTAGTTCTTACAGAAGAAGCCAAAATATATTGAAATATTGGACATCTTACAATGAAAAAATAAAGAAACTTGTCAAAAATACTTTTATTAGAAATACAATTTTTTGAGAAAGTGTTCAGCTGGTTGCTGTTTATCTGACAAGTTGATATTACCCAGGCAAAAATTTGTAACTCTCATGTACCTTTTTTCTCTATAGACAAAAACCCAATTCAGTGACCTCTGAAATATGCACATCCTGTGGAAGGACCATGATGATATTGAACACAATACATTTAAGAGCAGAAGTAAAGCATAACTTTTTTAGCTGAAAATCCTAGGGAAATAGAAATGTGGCCAAGGACAGTGGTGTTAATACTTCTTTATTTCTGTGTCATGCTGTAATCCTTGTAGGCAGCCAGGCCTGTGCTTTGCACACCAGAGGAAGCTGGTCCTCTCAGCTGTTTCTCACCAAAGACCCACACAGCCAGCAGAACCAAACCCTCTTAGTGTGGTGTTGGAACAGTGCCCATTTGAACGGAAGAGCACTGTTGAGTGAGGTGCCTTTAGCACATAATCTATTGTTATATGTATACAGTACAGGTTTTCCTTTGGGGTCACCTGCAGCTCTGAGTGCGGAGGGTGCATAGCACCTAAAGCTGCTTTGCCTGGGATTTGTGCTGAGCATACAACTCAGGGTGGCAGGGCTGTGAGTCACACAGTTTCTTCTATTTTTGGATCCTGTTTCTGAATGCTTTCCCCTGTGGTATATGGGTGGTTGGAGGCAACACACACATGCAGGCTTCACATACTGCAAATAGAAAGTCTGCATTTAAAGGCCTCCTATTGCTTACTTGCAGATCCTGCCAAGCTTCAACCTGCTAGTCTTGATAAACATACTCTCCTGGGGTGTTGCTCACTGGGAACAGATGGTCCCATGAGAAACAGATGGCCGCAGAGCTGGGAACTTCCAGGAGCTTTTGTGGGAGATGGGATCCCATCCTTTACCTCAAAGGCCCATCCTAAAGGCACAGTGAAAGCATTCTCCTCTAGCATGTTTCTCATCCTATGATAAATCCCCTTTCATTGCCATCAGGTCTGAGAGGGTACTTGAAGCAGGGGATTCCAATGCACAGGCAGTGTCCTCCTTTCTGAAGAACACAGAAGAAATCTGAGGAGTGAAGATGGAAATTGGTAAAACATACAGACTCAAAGACTATGAAGTAATGGCCTCCCAAATGGCTCCTCGCCCCCAGTTATGTCTTGCAGTACCCAGAGTAAGACCATCACACATCTCCATCATGACTGGAGACTGTGATGTAAATCCATTGCTTTAGGTCTCTGATGAGTTAACATGGACCTGAACAAGTCACTTTTGAATATTCACTCTTGAATTACATTCCCAGCTTTGCTCTATCTTATAATCTTGGAAAGCAGAGGTGATGGATTTAACTGATCCCTTGACCATCAACAACCATTCCTGGAAATGAATCACTGCATTTAGATTGTTTCCCTGATGCTTTCCAAAGAACATCTGATATCTTAAAGAGATGTCTTTTCCTTTTGTGTTTATCTAACCTGGAGATATTATGATTGTAGTAGCTGTGGGATTCAGAACACCGGGGCAGAAAGCCTCTCTGGATCCTGCCCAAGGCACCCCTCTCCTAGTTTCCTGTAGCATTTCTTGAGTGATATGGCCTAGACCCAAGAAAGTTGTTAAGCTCGGTGTACTAGTTTGAAAAACAAACCAGTGGGAGGCACCAAGTCAGAATAACAATTTAATGGGGGAAATTAAAGAAAAGGAAAAAAATTAAAAGAAAACACTGGTTCAAACTGACAGAGTCAAGATACAACCTGAATCCCTGTTAGGCAGGGTGGTGGTAGCAGTCTGGTGGAATGGTGGCTGCAGTCCTCTGAAGTGGTGATCCTGTAGAAAAAAGGGTCTGCTTTTCCTCAGGAGGTCCAGTGGTTGCTGTGTAGCTCCTGTCCTCTGAAGTCCAGTGGAAAGGGTTGTCTCTGGTGTTCAGAGTCCCAGATTATATCCATGATGGGATCCTCCCTCTGGGTGGAGCATCTCACAATGAGGTAATGAGTCATGAGGCCAAGTGTTGATTCGTCTCATTAACAGAAGATAGTCCGGAGGGAGTTATCTCTGAGTCATTCGGCAGGACAACGATGGGCCATTAACAGAAAGATAGTCTGGGGGGAGGAGGCAAGGAAACACTGCCCCACCTGATTGCAACAGCTCATGAGGATGGTGATAGAATACACTGCAACCCAGGACACTCGGTCATGTTGCGTGCTAGCTCAAAGAGCGCCCGGAGGTCTAGCCGCAACCTGACTGGTCCTAGGTGGTCCACACAAAAAGACAGGACGCAGGAGGGGATGAGCTCCTCACCCGAGGGAGCCGTCTCTGAGCAGGGTGTGAGGGCACGCAGGTGGAGGTGAATAAGCAGAGTGAAGGGACTCCTCATGTAGATTCCACGCAGAACACTTATTCACGTGAAAGGGTAGGGACAAAGAGGCGAGGATCTGACGGGGTGTCCAGGGATTTTATAGTGGGGGATAGGACAGGCGGGGATAAAGGATACAGCCAATGGGATATGGGATAGGAGGCGGGGTTGAGGTAGAGGGAACCAATGGAATTAACACATAGGTGGGACTAATGTCCAAACAACCAATGGCATGTTGAGGGGTGCAGAATTTAGTTAACTAAAGAAAATGAATATTCAGAACTTTATACATAAAACAGGGAGGGGAAAGCATTAACCAATCAACTTGAAATACACAAATTATTAAACTGGAGGATTGGGAGTTCTCACCCTAACCACAGTGTATGGTACTAAAGATTGGTGCCCGACCACCACACTTTGGTTATTGTTATGGATTTTGGAGTTTTCTCTGGGGTTAGGGTCGCTGCAGCCCCTTGCACCACCACAAACCTCTAATAAGTTTGTAGTTGTTCTTAATTTTCCCTTTGAAAACTGGCCCTCAGCTGTGGTTTTCTCAAAACCTATGATCCTTTGTTATACCGTTTTTGTTTGCTCCAGTTTGAAGCCATCTTTATGCAAGGAGATAATACCACATGTAGGGGAATAACTGTAGAGAGATACTATAGTTGGGAATTTCTACCTCAGGGTCAAGTTTTACCGTATATCACTTCCTCCCTCTGTAACATCCCTCTGGCCTCCTAACAAACCCCTCTCTCCACTTGTTGATGGACTTTCATTCTATTTCAGAAATCTGGTAAATTCAGAAGCTTTAGACAGAAAATGTAGACTAAAAGCTGTTCTGATCCAATGTTTCTTGCCTCATCTTTGAAAGCCCAATGCACATTAAATGAAACTTACATGCTTCTTGAAGCTGCCTGTGTTATTATTGGAACTGATGCACATTCACTCCAACCAATCTATTTTTATTTGAACCACTTACTCCATATGAAACCAAGCATAATAACTACAGTCAATACAGATATATTTGTTTTTATTTAAACTCCTAAGTGTGCTAAAAGCAAAAAATGCTTTTCTCCCCGAAAACCAATATATATGTATAATAGGCAGAAAATGTATGTATCAGTCAAAGCAGGAGTGGTCGGTGGCACAGGGGCTGCTCCTGACATCGCTGGCACTGCCACCTTCGGCGGCAGGCGCGGGGACCGGGGCTTCTGCAGGGGGCAGGAAGGGACAGGGTCTGTGGGGGACAGCAGCTTCCCCTGGGGAGCTAGCAGCTTTCCCTCCCCAGATCGGCGGGAGGGGAAGGGCAGCGTGTCCCAGTGCTGCGGGCTCAGGGCGCGGGTGGGCTTGGCCGGGGGCCCGCTGTGTGAGCCCCAGAGCTGCCTGGGGAGTCTTTGGCACCTCCGTCAAAGCATTTTTGGGAAGAGTGGCAAGTGCCATGCTCAGAGGCCAGAGCAGCAGGGGAGACCGAGGAGGAGTCCAAGGCCGCGTTGGAGCAGAGGAGCAGCTGAGCCGCGTCGGGCGGGCTGGGCGGGGGCTGCAGCTGCAGTCGGAGGAGGCGAAGGCACTGACCCCGCTTTCCTGCATTGTTCTTGCGCGCAGGGGCAGTCAGAGGGACGACGTATAAGGTGCGGCAAGGGTACTGGGGAGAAGAAAGTAGAGAAGAGAGTCTTGGCAGAGGCAAAGGCTGTTTTCCCTGTATGCTCATTTATTTGTCTCAGTACCAGAATCGATAGTTAGAACTTTGTTCATTGACAGTGAATTAAACTGGTTGAAAATTCCCCCCCAAATCAGAATCTGTTTTTGCCTATGACATCAAAATACCTCTATGAGTGGATAGAAATGAACCACTTTAGGGATGGGATTTTGCCCCCAAAAGCTAACACGAAAGTTAACAGGCGTCTTCCTTCTGCTCTCATGGGGTCTGCTTGTCTGCTTTTGTTCATCAGGAGCTTGTCACTTTTCATCATCAGGACATTAATACGCAGAAGAAGAACTTTAAGAATGAACAAAATGGCTTATCAAGGTTGGAGGTACAATCCAAGGTGGTTTGGGTCTATCCTGGTTGCTCTTGAAATGCAAGGTCATATTCCCTATTCTGACCACACACCTCATCAACTCCTACTTGTGTGAAGTATAAGCAACTGCTTCCTTCCTGTCCTTCCTCCACAACCTTAAAATATGTCAAAGCCAGGAAATGCTATGATCTGATGAGTAATCATGGCTAGGTCTTCTGTGTTTTACAGCTCCTCCTAGAGCTCACAGACCATCATCTGTGTTTCCTATGCTCATACATGTCTTTTCTGTTAGAGCAGTCCCCTCTTGTAACAGCTTTGTTAAGCTGACTCTTCCACAAAGATTCCAAAGCTTCAGTTTGGTTATTCTGTTCCCATGCTCCTAGGCAGTCAGTGCTCATTACCAGAACCTCATTAAACACACTGAATTGTGAATGGCTTGTTTCCAATTGCATGGAGTTATATCCAGCATGCCACTGGACCTGTTCTGAACTCCACAAAAGAAAGAACTCAGACCATTAGGGGAACTTAGACCATTAGTTGGTACACAGAGCTGATTGATCCAGGAGCATCTATTCAGGCAAGCTTCAGACCCCAGTACCTCCCAGTTAATCCATTTAGCATTGTGTTTGCATGTTTGCTGATGCATTCAAAGGGGCTTTATGGAAAGAAGGATTTCTCTATAATGAATGGAAACAAACAAGATCAAAAGGCAGAGATAAGCAAACAGACAGGATTTCAAACCTAACCTGTGTTTAAACTGAGTGGCTGTCAATATTAATAGCATAAAAGCAGCAGTGAAGTGTGGCTGACACATGCCAGGTAGAGAAGGCTTGGAGACATCTGAAAATCCCATCAGAAATTGCTAAGGCAAATGTAATTAGCATGTCTGGAATTGTCTTAATTCATTGGGTCTATATTGTCTTGAGAAGCTGACAAGGGTCCTCTGCACATAGCTTGTGCAGGCACAGCTTTGTCCTTTTCCAGTCCTTTTCCCCCTTTTTGGCAGTCTATAGATGGAAGTAGGGAGTGATGCTAACACAGGATGTTCCTGCCTGTGGCATAAGGCACTTTTTCACTGTATTCAGGATTCAAGACTTGTTGAAACTGCAGACCTTACTTGTCAGTTCTGCATGCTGGAAGAATTCAATTTTGCTCTGACTAAACATGCAGGTCAGAGGCCATTATCAGAATGGTGTGGAGGCCTGTGGCTGGGCTGGCTGGTGCTGATGTAGGCTGGGAGAGCAAAGTTGTATGGGGGAAAGAGCAGGGAGGCAAGTGTGAGACACTGAAATGGGTAATGGCTCAAACATTGTTAAAATTGCTGAGGAACTTTGCCTGTTGTACCAAACTGTGCAAAGAAGTAACTGCTGATCTGTGACCACTGAAGCCCACCCCCCAAATATACCTCCTGATGGGAATTTGGGCCATGAGGTAAGCCACCTGATGGGGGAAGTAAACAAGACTGGGGGAGGAGAATATATCCACAAGGAAAGCCAAACTCAGCAGCTGTGCTGAAAATCAGCTCTGGCTAGATTTGGCGGGCAGAGGCCATAGCCCTCTGACATATTTGCTGAGGCTGGGTTTGCACACTCTTCTTCCCTCAGCCAAGGGGAAGAGGAGAGCTTTTGGGTGTGTGATGGTGTAACCTCTGGTTAGGATAAGACAGAGGGGCTGAACACCCACCACCAGAGGCTACAAGCCAGATAAAAAGGAGACCCTGTGGAAAATCCTCCTTTGCACAAATGGGCTCTGCTGTAATACTCCCTGCCCCTGGTAAGGTCACATTCTCATGGGACATTCACGTGAGAGGCAGCTGTCATGACCTAAAAGATGTCATAAACCATCAAACACCCCCAAAGTGCCCCCAGACTCATTTCTGAGGCCTTCCACCAGAGGGCCGCACATGATCCAAAGTGTTGCAACAGATCCAGAGTTCGTTGCAAAAGACAGTATAAAACTTCCCCCTGCAGGGTAAGTGCTTGGGCATTCCCACATATAGCTGAATTATATTAATCCATAGAACTCTGTGTTTTGTGGAACCCCCACCACTGAGAAGACTGAAGAAGAGGACCAACACGATGCCACTGGGCCCACAGAATGGTGATATCTTTTTACTTATTCTGTCTCTCTCTGACTCTCTTTCTACCCTCCCCCCCCCCCCCCAGCTTTTCTATTTCTTTCTATTTGTCTTTATACCTCACATTCACTGTTAAATAAAATCCTTACCATTGACTTCGGCATGTGGTCTTGCTTGCTTTTTAATTCAGGCAGAGGCATCTCTGTAATAATTTCAAAAATTGGATCTTAACAGCGAGTGATGCTGTTAGTCAAAACCAACGGTGGTTGACTTGACTGTGGATGTGCACTGCCTTTGTAGGACCAGACCCAAAGGTAGATACAGTACATGGAGGAATACAAAACCAACAGGTAGAGGGACAGATCAGAGAAATCAGGTAATGAAATGCAGGAGCTGAAACTGCAGTTTAATGTATCCACAAGTGCTCATTTAGCAGGCAGTGGCTGATGACAATGTAGGGATTTGGGGGCTGCACAGTAAATTTCCAAAGCCATTTGCTCAGTAGATTAGTGCATAACCCAGGAAATCAATTGCCAAAAAGTGTGTTTTATGTTGAAACTGGCAAACAGGTACAAAATCACAGTAAATAAATGCAGAATGACTACACTCTCATGCCTGTATAAATACATCTGGTGGAATTGTGAGAGGGCTACAGTGCACTCAGCTACATTTTTTGACAGGACTTTGGTGATGGAGGGAGAGCCTCTGCTGGAATATTTGGCAGGATTTGGAGCAGTGGTGGTGGGAGTACCTCGTGAGCTCAGGGTGCAAAACAGGCTGCTTTTAGTGTCAGTCAGGGCACTGGCCCTATACAGGGAGGGTCAGCACCACATGTGTCAGCTGTAAGGAGACATGATTTGATTTAATGAACTCATCCAGGCAACTAAGGAGCTAATACGATTCCTAAAATACAAACACTACAGGGAAATCTATTAACTGTGACTAAAATAAAAGCCTAGCTGGAAGTGAATCATAGACCCAGCTGTCACAGAGCAGTGGTTCCTGGCTACTAAGTCACGAGCACAGAACACAAGTGAATGGGCCTTGCTAACCCAGAGACTCCTGACTAGTTCTGAAAAATATCCGCTATTTCTGGTTGGGTTTCTGTGTCAGTGTTGGCACTGCTGACACCATTTGTCGAGCTGGTAAAGAAAAGGTGTGACAGCACTGCAACATGGAGCCAGGTAGAGAACCAAGGTGAGTGAATAGCATAGGTTAGAGGAGAAGGGAGAAGACAGCTGTGACAATAGCTGAAGTAGAATAAAAGGGCTGAGGAGGTCATACAAATAGATGCAGAGCATTGCTTGATTTCTGAATAACTCTCAGCTGTAGAAATGTTCTTGAGCAAACAGGTTGCTGCTGTAGCTTGGATCCACAGTCAAGGAAGGCTGGTGTGAGCACTGGGAAAAACCAGATTTGCTATGAAATATGTATGTGGAGCTCAAGATAAGCTCTGGGTGAGTAAGGCCAGACACCATGGGGCTGGAATAAAAAAAGGAAAATGGGATGATAGAGACTACAGACCATCTTTCCAGGTGATGTCTAGGTTTGAATTGTCTATGGCCACACTGGCATTTAAGTGAACTGCTGCTCTTGCTTCCCTGGGGGAATGGCCAGAGGTGAAATAACTCAGCAGCCCTGTGCTGGTGGATTTGTTTTTATTTCAAAATATAATATTATTTCCCTCCTCCTACTGCCCTTTTTTCTCAAGTGTTTAGAATTAGTATTTCTGCTATAACTAGGTCAGGGAACCTAAGTAGGTCAGGGTGACTCTCTAAATGTGGCAGATGTAGAAGCAAAGCTGGAGAGAGAAGACCTGACTGTGTGTATAAACAAAAGGCAGCAAGCTGGGCCTAGTGGGATGGATGATCCCACAGAAAAGTGGTGAGAGCTGAGAAATACCTGTGTGGGAGCTGAGAAAGAAAAGTGAGGTGTGGGGCAGGGAACAGGGGCTGAGGGAACAAGAAGGTTTGAGAATGGAGTACAAACTGGCTGGAGGAGTAGGTAAGAGAACGGGTGTACTAGTTTGAAAACAAACCAGTGGGAGGCACCAAGTTAGAATAACAATTTAATGGGGAAATTAAAGAAAAGGGGGGAAAAAAAAAAAAAAAAAGAAAAAAATTAAAAGAAAACACTGGCTCAAACTGACAGAGTCAAGATACAACCTGAATCCCTGTTGTAGCAGTCTGGGAGAATGTTGGTTGCAGTCCTCTGAAGCAGTGATCCTGTAGAAAAGGGTCTGCTCTTCCTCAGGAGGTCCAGTGGTTGCTGTGTAGCTCCTGTCCTCAGGAAATCCAGTGGAAGGGTTGTCTCTAGTCTTCAGCATCTCAGATTTTATCCACGATGGGATGCTTGGTTCCTCCCTCTGGGTGGAGCATCTCACAATGGAGTAATGAGTCATGAGGCAAAGTGTTGATTCGGCTCATTAACAGAAGATAGTCTGGAGGGAGTTATCTCTGAGTCATTCGGCAGGACAATGATGGGCCATTAACAGAAAGATAGTCTGGGGGGAGGAGGCAAGGAAATACTGCCCCACCTGATTTCAACAGCTCATGAGGATGGTAATAGAATACACTGCAACCCAGGACAATGGGATTACAGCTGTAGATGTGAGGAGAGCAGGGAAAGGGTGAAAGGGTTACAGAGGGGATAAGGCTGAGGAGGGAAAGAGTAAGAGATGTGTAGGTGGGAGCAGTTGAGAAGGACTGGGAATGGGGTTGCATGGAGGACAGAAGGTGGCAAAAAGGAGGGAAAGGGCTGAGATGCTGAAGTGTATCTGAGAGGGAAAGAGTGTGAAGGGCACAGCAGGGATGATGTTTTTAACTAGAGAGTGGAAAATGAGAGATCAGGGAGAGAAGAATGTGGTATTCACATGGTGTGAAGCTGCCAATCCCAGCAAAGGTGTGGTGAAGCCGTCATTGTGTCCTTTCCCTCCTCTCTGGGAAGGGTGAGCATGCTGAAGGCAAAATTTAAAAAAAAAAAAAAAAAAGGTGTCTGTGATTGTGCTTGTGCTTCTCAGTTGCACCTCATTTTGCAGGGGCATTGCTGACTTCGATGTCAAAGCTCTGACTCCCATCCAGGGTTTGGTTTTCTTCAGCTGGAGTCATCAAAATTTGCTTCCCTCAAAAGCAAAGATGATGAAGCTGCAGCAATGGGAAGAGATGTTTACATCAAAGGGAGAAACACTCAGGGTGTGAAAACAAATCATTTCTATGTGCCTAATTTTGTGTCTTTGTCACCCAGTGCCTTGCATGTTTGGGGTTGCCAGGTTGAAAATGATGCATGTGACCCTGTGGGACCCCTCAAACTATTGTTCCATGAAAATGTAGAGACTTCATTTCCCCATCTGCAGCATCTCCCCACTTCTTTTATCACATTGTAAGTATATTCATGGGTGCAAAACCCATGCATCCATGCAGGCTGCAGCTGCTGTGGGAGGGCATTCTGGGACTGCTTCACACACTTGGGAATACTTCTTCCTGAACTGAGTAGGATGCTGCATCTCTCTTTCCTTTGTAGTCTCTTGGGCAGCTTATGTCTGCATTCAGCCCAGCTCCCACAGCTCCTCTCCTGATAATGGTTATGCTGCCCCATTACAGTGTGTGTAGTGCTGCTCAGAGGACAGAGTGGCAGCTTGCAGGGAGAGTTGTCCTGTTTTATTTTTATTGTCAGCCCTGGCTGTAAGATCCACTGGGGTAGTGTTGGCAGTGGGGCAACCAGAGGTGTCATCTTGTGTACAGAGATCTGCTGTACCTGAGCCCTTGTTGATGGTCCTTACTCCCATAGTTGCCCTATTAATACTGAAAGTACTTTTAGTTTTCTTCTTCCATGGAGGTTATTAGTCCTGACCTAGCTGCTGCTCAAGTTTTACTGAGTTTAGCTTTTTCTGTTTGTTTTGGACAGCTATTGCATGGTGCCCTACTGAAATTTGCCTCTTAGGGCTAAGAGCAGTGGATTTCGAGAAGAAAGAAGATGGACAAAAAAGATTTGTTAAGGAGGGGGCGAGTCTTCTAGTGATACCAGCTTGGTGAGTCTTCCTTTCCTTTTTCATTAGCAGAGATGTTGGCTGTGAAGGGGGTGTGCAGCTTTGGTTCTAGCAGCCAAATCCACTCATCAGCTTTGGGCCACTGGCAGTTCTGGTGTATTAGATCTATAAAGTATCTCTGCACAGGCACTGTAAACAGATGTAATCAACTGGAGTCAGTGGGCAGTGGTTAGGTAGACCTGATAGGGATACAGTGTTGTATTGCTGAGATATTAATAAAAGATGTCTGAGATTATTCTTATGTACCAGCATATACATCCTCCAAAAACAGGGCAAGAAAGGCTTTAGGATATTGACTTTAAGTTTTCTTGTTGATTGTTTGGGGGTTTTTTTGAACCAAAATTGCTGTGTGAATGCAAGAGCAAGACAGGGCAGCAGAATTTACTCTTCACTGACAGTAGAGCAGAGATTTGTCTATGGACACTGCAATATTCACATAGGAGTAGAGGGTAAAGTTGGGTTCTTATACAGAACAGTTGGATGTCTCATCTGGGGATGTTCTTTAGGATGAATTAAGCCTTTGGATAATCCTAACTTGATTGTAATTCCAAAGGTCTAATTTGATGACACCCTATAGTGACCACGTTAAGAGTATTAAGCAAAAGCATAAAAAAAGTTGAGAAACATAAAAACTTGTTTGGTTGTTTTTTCCCCCAGTTATTTCAGAGAAGTTTTTCACAGTGAAATTTTTCCTCAGTACTTTAACTTACTAGAAAAAATGGAGTATAGTTATTAACCCCCTTTGGGCTATGATTTATAGGCATTTGATCTTTTTCTTTACTCCAAATACTATTTCTGACCATGAATACTTATATTACTTTAGAAAAATGCAAAATAAATATGAGCTTATTTTGATGGTGAAGTGTGTCTTGAAAGAAAATATTATAGTCAGAATTTTTCCTAATATTTTATTTGATGGAACACCATGGAATTATGTGGAAACTAGAATGCAATATGAAAAGCTGAGCTGTCCAAGTGAAGCAGGGAATTAATGTCAAAACTTTGTAATTGAGTTTTTTGAATACAAACACAAATTTTGCAAAATCAGTATCAATTTTTCAGAACTGTGATGACAGCATCTGATTTATTATTATTACCCCTACTATTATTATTATTACTTTCAGAGTTAAGCTTTACCCATCTGCTTTCTTCTGTGCACACATTAAGAACAAAGGCCACTCTGGGACTTTACAGCAGAGTTCAGACAGCAGCAAAGCAGTGTAGCAACATGCATTAGACATGAGGAGGAATCACCACTGGCATGAGGCAAACACCTGGGATTAGTGATGAGCAGAGTCACTAGAATCCATCATGGTACTGATACCTCTTAAAAAGGAGCACCAGTAGTTGAAGAATTACAGAATACTGTTACGCCTTGCCTGGTTGTTATGAAATCAAAGATGGGACTGGAATCCAGCTAGTTCAGGTCTTCACTTGAATGAGTTTCTTCCTCTCTCAGCTCTCCGCCTTTTTTTTTATGTGCTCCTCTCTTAGTACCTTCAAAAGTACCCCCTGCCCCACTGCCCAGTGTCACTTCTGTAACAGCTCAGCTCTGTGCTGCTTCCCAGGCATCTTCCTGATATCTTGCTGGTTTCTTTCTTAAGGAGGCTGGTTTCTTTCAAACCGGAACAGAGGCTTTATGATTTACAGTACCCCTACATTTCCCCTATGGAGACAATGTTGTGTCACTCCTAGCTCCAAAACACACAAGATGGAGGACCCACATACTAGTTAAGATCATAGAATGGTTTGGGGCAGAAGGGACCTCAAAGATCATCTCATTCCAGCCCCCTGCCATGAGCAGGGGTGCCTTCCAATAGATCAGGTTGCTCAAAGTCCTGTCCAACCTGGCCTTGAACACTTCCAGAGATGGGGCATCCACAACTTCTCTGGGCAGCCTGTTCCAGTGCCTCATTTCCTCTTGAAAGCCTGAGGGTTTAAAGCTTTTTTAGGGGGAGATATGCAGGAAACCTGTTGCACATATGGGGAGAAATCTGATCACATACATCGGCGGGAAGTATCTGCAAATGAAAGAAGAGAAGGAAGGTTAAAAGAGTTTGTTTAGCAGAAGTTTGCATAGCAAGCAAGACGTGTAGGTGCAGATAAATAGTTATTAAACTGTAACTGTGACACTACCTGTAGCAAAACACTACCTAAACCAAAATGTTTAATCTGTTAACAAGTTTTATGTTAAATTGCAAAGATAACTCTATGGTTGCATTTTGTGATTTCTACACATTAAACATGATGTTGATGTCAGCTTTTGCCCTGTACTAGTAGTATGCCCAAGAGAAGAAGGCTATAGGGGCATATTTGCCTTATACAAGATGTTGAAAAGGCCTTTCATAACTTTTCAGGTAGATTCTGTGTTGCTTTCCTCTTTGCTTGATCTTTGATATTTAGCTGATTCTTTAAAATGTATTCAATTCTTCCTACAGATAAACTACATGCAAGATGTAGCACTAACACACACATTCCTACAGAGGGTCTTATGGTATGCTGGGAACCTGATCTCCACTGTGCCACTAGGGCAGAAAGATTTTGTGTTCTGGGCCTTGACCTGCAGCTCTGGAGATCTGCATTTAATTTTCAGCTCTGCCACATACTTCCCAAGTGACCTTGTGCGAGTCATTTATTCTCTCAGCATTTAATTATCACCCTTTTGCAGATGAGAAGTTGACACTTCTCTGCCTTCCAGAGAGTAATGTGAGGATAAATTCATCAACCTTCATGTTCTGCTGTGAACAATGGGAATTCACTGAGGCAAAGCAAAGTCCAACGAGGAGATGAGACAGCATAGGGAACCAAAGCAAGGATGAAGCCCATTTTAGCTAGCTAGAGAGCTGTCCTGTATGAAAAGAGTGTATGATGTCTTGCAGAGATTTACATCAATCCTCTGAGTGTGCAGTGCTATGACCTCAGTATCCTAGTCTTCATTATAATGACAAACTGGAGGGTGGGGGGAACATGAGGTTCCTAGGTCTCTTTTAGTAGGTAGTCATCAGATGGCTCATTTGCTTATGTCACTTTTTTGTGTAGCTCCTGCCTTTTCATTTCTGTAGCTAGTCTGAGTCAAGCATGGAAAATGGTCATTTACTGAGATTACAGAATGTGGGTTGTGTCGCAAATAGGAGGAAAAGGTGCAAAGCATAAAAATCCTCTCTTGGAGAGAAAATGTTCCATGTCAGTCGGATTTGTCATTGTGATTTATTGTTCTAGAACAGTTGAACATTTTTATTCTCATTGCCAAAGGACTTCAACTATATGGGACATTTCCAGCGTTCCCTAAGGAGATGGCTTTCATTTTTACAGGTGACAGCTGTGGGTCTGGATCACATGAACATATATCTTGACCTTGGAGTGAAGTTATTAAAAAGTAGGTGCAATTCAGAGGAGTAAGATTGCTGCTGAGGTGTTGGAGTCAGCCGCCTACGTATCCCTTGACTGTGGTTAGTCACTAAGTGCGCACCATAGACACTTAACAGTCCAGATAGTGCCTCCCTTGTCTGGTTTCAGTTGGAAACTTCCAAGACTTCCAAGCAGAGGACTAGCTGCCCCTTCCTTTGTAGCTGTTCCTGCAAGTAATTCAAACTTGTTGACTGGTATTTTGCAGCTGTTGCTCTGCTGATGTTCAGAAAGGTGGATTTCAGGTGCCTTTCTCGTCTTGCTCCTTCAAGAGCATGTGAGCATTGGGCATCCTGCTGTGTAGCCAGAGCATGAACTCAACCCTGAAGTAATTTGGGATGCCAAGTTACATATGGCAGTTGGTGTCTTCAGGTATGGATGAAGGCAATTACTTGCCCCCAGTATAGCAAAATACTATCAGACAACTCTGGTCTAATTTTTGGTTTATTCTCCACAGCTTTTATTAAAGCTAAATGGAGCCTCAGGTTTTTAGCACTTTGGAATGTCGTGTTACAAGACAGACTTCTTTTCTGTTAATGGAGGTTACTGGCTGTGTAGATGGAAAACACTTATAAGAACTAGACTTCATTATTTTTATTATTTTTTCAGGTATTGAAAAGCTACCTTTCCCACTTGCTGCTTGATATTAGATTAAAAAAAAAAAAAAGCCTTGGTAATTGATTTAACTTCAGAATGAAGTTCTCTTACTTTGCAGCTTCCAGGAAATACAGAGTCTGTTTGGATGTGTGCATTTTGGAATCTTTTGGAAGCCTTCTCCCTGTGAATCTCATGGTTTTATAAGATGATATCATATCTTGGCTAGAAGGCTCCAAGATGCCAAGTAAAAAAGAGAATAGAGACTTTGGGGACCGGATTTTTGAGAATTCAAGTGGCTAATGGTAATCTATTTCAGTTTGAATAAGGTACTTGTATATCTTTAGGATGTAAGGTCTAGTTGGGGATGTAAGTTCATGTGGTTTTTTTTTTGTTGTTTGTTTGTTTTGTTTTGTTTTTTTTTTATTTGGGTTTTTTGTTTTGTTTTTGTTTGTTTAGGTTTTTTGTGGTTTGTTTGTTTGTTTTTGTGTGTATGGGGTTTTTTATTTCCATTCTGTCCCAATGTCATTTTAAAAATCTCCTTCCCAGCATTTCTAATGTTAGGAAGAATTCCAGGAAAATCAAGCAGCCCGTGAGAAGTAGATGCGGCCTTTGCTGCATCTTCATCCTGGCTTCTCTGGAGTAATGTTGTAGGGGTATAAAACATGTTTCCTGTTACGAAAAAACGTGCCATAAAGAAGGAAGCCTAAGTAAATATACAATAAAGAGATGTATTAAAGTGTCTTCAAGAGACAATTCATGGCTCTGTTAGTATCACAAGGAGATTTTTGTGTGGGTTTTTAAAGGCCCGTGCTGTAGTACAGGGAATGACTCTAATGCCAAACTTTAAACCCCATGCTGAAAACAAACAGCCAGCATGTTCTCAGCCTTTTCAGCATCTGTTAAATAAGGGAGTATAAAGAGCTGTGCTGTGGATATTAGAGGCTTGGCACACTCCTGGTATAGCTGTCACTGGGAAAAGGTATTTATAAAATGTGCTATGGAGCAAATATGGTATTGCTGCTAATAGTGAAGCAGCCCCAGCAAAATGCCTTTGGAACTCACATGAGGTATGATAATGCAACAAGACCTTTCATCAAAAAATTGCTGAGTGGGGAATGAACAAAACCTTCCTCTTCCTGCAGTGTGTCAGGTCATATGGGTGGGTACAGCTGATACTTAGGCACACGTAACAAAACTTGGCAACAGGAAGTGAAGGGAAGTCACATGCTTAGCAGAAACTTCAAGGGCACACTCAGGAGACAGAATGTAATTACTCAATTTGGATTTTAGCCATGACAGTGAGTTAACCCTCAGAGAAAGTATGATTTTATTTATCTCTCTTCCCCAACCTGAGAGTTCCGAAGATTAGAGGTAGGCGCTTAGGAGCCTTTATTTAATTTTTTTGATAAGCTTTTTCTATGACTTGCATTCTTATAATAGCTGAGCCTTACAAACATGAATTAATTTAGTCTAATATACCTCTGTGACTCTGAGAAGTATTTTCCCAGCTGCCTTTTTATACCTGGAAATGGTCCCTGAGAGAAGTAAAAGATTGGGGTGGTTTGGTTTGTTCCTTGCATTGGGGATTCCAGTTTTAGTTGCTGTCCTTTTTCACAAGGGAAGGGCATAAATATCCAGGTTAGGAAACAATGGGTAATTTAATGACCCTCAAAAGACCTAGCGGAACACAGGGCATTTCCCCTCACTGCTGTCTGTACTCATGATGAGTGCAGAACGAGGGGCCAATCACTGTATATTTCATGAACAAAATATCAAGTTTGTTCCTGTATAGTGTGTTGTATGTTAGGCAGCTGGCCTGTCCCCTCTTCCTTCTGGCTGATAGTAGGATTATCTGATCAGGTAAGGTTTCCTATTATGTGAGCCCTACCAGTGGAGTGCACATGGAAAGCGTGTTCTTCCTTTCATTAAAGTGTTGCTTTTGATGAAAGAGATGAGATGTTGTGCTAGTTTGGCCAGGAGTAGAGTTAATTTTCTTCACAATGGCTGGCATGGGGCTGTGTTTTGGATTTGTGCTGAACACAGGGTTGATAACAGAGAGATGTTTTTGTTATTGCTGAGCAGAGCTTACACAGAGCCAAGGCCTTTTCTGCTCTTCATACTGCTAAGCTGGTGAGGAAGTTGGGGGTGCATGTGAGGTTGGGAGGAGACTCAGCCAGGACAGGTGACCCAAACTGACCAAAGGGATATTCCAGACCACATGACATCATGTTCAGTACAGAAAGTGGGGAGGGAAGAAAGAGGAAAGGGGGATGTTGAGAGTGATGGTGTTTGTCTTCCCAAGTCACCATTACATGTGATGGGACCCTGCTCTCCTGGAGATGGCCGAACACCTGCCTGCCCATGGGGAGCAGTGAATTAATTCCTCGTTTTGCTTTGCTTACATGTGTGGCTTTTGTTTTACCCACTAAACTGTCTTTATCTCAACACATGAGTTTTCCAGCTTTTACCATTCCGATTCTCTGCCCGATCCTGCTGGTGGGGGAGTAAGTGACTCTGTGATGCCTGTTGCTGGCTGGGGTTAAACCATGACAGATGTGTTTTCCCCCAGTTTTTTAGACTTTCCTGCTGAACGGCTGCACAGTGCTCTGAGGCTTGCTGCTGGCCAAGGCCCCTGTCAGCATAGATAGGTGGTGAATAAAAAGATAAAGGCAGGTAAACTGCAGACAGATTACCCTCCAAGTAATATTTAATTAATTTATTTTGTAATCCATAGTGTGTAGCTATTCCTCTTGCCTTTCCCTGTCATAGGAATAGACAAGTGGTGGACTGCTTTAAGTAAGGTCATGCTTCAGGGTACAGAAATCTGAGTTCAGAGTGCTCCACAGAAGACTTCTGTACACAGAAAGGTTTAGACCCATTGCACGCACAGAACTCTCCGTGACTTAACGTAAGGAAAGATGCTCATCCTGTGAAGTCTGGTGAGATCACAGATCAGTTACGACCTGAGCTGCCTCTCAACAGGAGGCCATCAGGCCAGTAAGCAAGGGCAACAGGATCTAGACTCGAAGCTCAGGTTTGCGTGTTGAAATAGTCCAAGGACACGCTGCAGTGACTGGCAGTGCAGCCAAGCAGCGCTCCGTTCGCGGGGCGGCCGCGGCAGAGCCCGCCCGGCAGCGGCGGCCGAGGGGAGGCCCCGGCGCGGGCAGCAGCGGCGCGATTCAGCACCGTGGAGAGCGGCGATCAGCCTCACGCCGCCGTGGGCTAACGAGCCGCTTGTTTCAAGCCACTTGCTGCTTTTATAAAGTCTTTGTATGCCAAGCTCTTCCCAAACGCTCACTTGTCTGAAGAGAATTGTAAAAAACCAAAACAAAACAAAAATTGAAGTTTTTTCACAAGAGCGCTCAGCAAAATGGCAGGTTTAACAGTCAGTACTTGGGCAGCACTTTTCATGCAAGGGCTTCCACGCACTTTGTGAATATTAATGAAGTGAGCTGCAAAATCAATCATCCCTTTATAAGGAACGTTGGCTTCATTTTCCTTGTCTAGTTGGGGAAACTGAGGCAGGCAAGGATAATGTGGTTTGTCTCAGGCAGTATTGAACCCAGGAAATAAAAATTATAACCTTTATGCTCTCACTAATACAAAACCATACAGCTTCTATAGCTCTTCCTGTTTTGGTTTTAAGAGGTGTATTTCCTTCTTCAAACTACAGTTCTTCATTTAACTGATCTACATTGCCAAGGTTATGGTAAAGGATTTTCCAGCTAGCCTAATTAAAGCAATTCTCACCTACTGCCCTTCTGTTTCTTAAGGATTGCTGCTGTTTTCAAAAAGAGAGTCACTAGCCTTATTTCAAATGCACACCGGTACATGTGTGATGTTGGGTTTGCTCTTCTTGAAAATGTTATTTTGAAGCAAAAACCTGCCCCTTTGATGCTTAGAAAATAGAAAAATATATGTGCTATTTTGCACTCAATTGTCAGGCATGTACCATGGTGTTTTGTTGTTTCCCTGGACAGGTGGAGACAGAGCAGTTAGGCACTGACGGCTTCTGTCTGGTGAGCTGGCTCTTGACTGACTGATTAGCTTCTTTGTATGGCAGGCACTTCTCTCAGCTCTGTCATTAAAGATGCATCATAACCCCTTGCAAGAGCCTTTTTTTTTTTTCCCTGACACAGAGGGAGAGGGAAAGAGTAATTCTCAATGTTTTACAGTAGGGAAACTTTTGTTAATATGGAAGGTCTTTAAAGATGGGATTTAGCCAGACTTCTGTCTTCAAAAAATTTAAAAAAACCCCCCAAACAGTTAAAAAATTGCTGTCAGGGCAGTAACTCATCTATCTCCTCAAGATTTTTCATGTATAGCCTTCCATTATTTTTGTTTATGGTAGGTATTTTTAGTGTTAGATAGTTCACCTTTGTAAAAGACATGGGAAGGGGTTGGAGAAGTGCTTTTCATTTTAAAATTGGATGAAGTATGGAGAAGGAGACTGGCTTATAGACATAGTTGCAGGTGTCTGGACTGTCAAGTTCCATCTCTCAGTCAATTCAGCTTGACACCAAACTATGGTTTCTTCCAGAGGTAGGAGACAAGACCCAGGAGATGACCCCAATTCTCTGTCAGTGCTGGTATCTGATGTAGCTTCTTTCCTTTTGCTGTTGATAATGCTATGAAAGTCTAATATGTTTTCTGCCTGGAGAAGTGATACTGGTATGTGTAAGTGTGAACTTAAATTGATATGCTAGTATAAATTCACTGTTTCTTTGTAGGATAACTTTTCACAAGTCCGCTTGCTTCACTTTGGAGGGAGCTTAAACCAAGGAAAACAAAACAAAAAAGGCACCTCCTGTTCTGCAGCAAACATTTACACAGGGAATTGTAACAATTCCTTGTTTAACAAGATTTCTGAAGTTACACATATATGCCCAGTAAAACTCTCTCTCACACAAAACACTGTGGGTCTTCTGACTACTTCTTCCTTCAACTGAAGGATTAGTTCCTATAGGAGGATTCTGACTTCTGTGTACATGAAGCCAGTGCTCAGAGGCAGTGCCTCAGCATTTAACCAGGTATACCCATTATTTTATTGCAGTTCAAATCCTGATCCTAGATCTGATGGGTAGAAAGCTTCAGTGCCTCCAGCTCTGAGTATAGGTATCCAGATAACATTTTGCCTAGTAGGAATTTGCTTGTTAGAGAATTGTAATGTCATTTCATAGGAAGCCTGCATAAGGATTCACATATTGTTCTGTGTGATGTGAATCAGGTCTATGAAGGCACTGACATATCAACATATGGATTTTTGTTGGCTTCTACACATGGTCTAAATCTAAGAGATTTATAGGTCTTTGAAGTTGTGCTTAAAATCATAGAAGAAATCCTGTCTCTTCAGAGGTCCACAGAGTTCTCCATTGAGAGTTAGACATAGCATAGGTCCATCCTGGGATGTAGTGTTATGTCTGGTTTAGTACCAGTGTGGAGAACTAAGAAAAACAATAATTCAATGGAGCTTAACAACAACTCCCTTTTAATTGTAAGTCTTGTTGACTGGCTTCTAAGAATGTTTTATTAAGTCATCTTCAGTCAGGAATATTGATGACAATGGACTGTTATCGAGCTGTATTTGTGGTGGTGTGAGAGGTACACTGTGGGAGGGCTGTGAAGGCTACTCTATTTTTGGGATATAAAATTGCAGTGCAAGGAGGAATGGATGGCACCTTGCTGTGAAATAATATAATTCAAACCCGTTGCTTTACAGTACTGCCCTTTGAATGGGCAGTGACATGGCAGCCTTGTCTAAAGGCAGCTGCCCAACCTTTCCTTGTCCATGTTCAGTGCAGAATTTTAGCTGTTAGGAATCGTTTGCATGCAGCAGATCTCATTCTCTCTCAGTTGCATTGGTGCAGTGCCTGTCAACTTGGGGAAGAAAGAAAAACCTGTTAACAGGAGCATTTGCTTGTTTACTGTGTATTATATATCCCCTTCAATCTTTTTTTTTCCCTAAAATTTGAATATTTGATGTCAGTTCATTTGTTTTTATGACAAATGATTTTTTTTTCATTCCAGAAACAGAAAGCAATAGAGATGCCAGAATCATGGGGGCATCTGTTCTCTAATTAGTCCTTTCCCCCACACTCACTTTCAGCCCATATACAGAGATGCATGACTCCGTTTCTTGTTTGTTATCTTTTCTTTTTTTTTTTCCATCTACCTGTGTCATCAATTACAATGTGCCTATCTGGGTGTTATGCCAAAGACAGATCATCTATGAGGTCTTAAACACTGCTAAATGATAAATAAAGGCCTTTGCATGCAGTTGATTCCCAAGGATCAAAGTCTCTGTTCCGTGAGGTGCGCCCTCAGGGAGGACTGTTGCTTTTTCCTTAAAATACAAAATACCATCATGCAGATTAATAATGAATTTGTTACTTTGGAGGTGTAATATAGCAACCAACGCTTTGTTTTCTCTTGTGAAATGCCATCTGCCCCTTCCCATGTGGGTTTTTTTTCCCCTTAGTAAGAAGACTTGATGCTATGCTGCCTTTCAATGCCTTCATACCAGGTCATGTCTCAGAGACTTCAAAGGGATCTAGCAGTTCTCACTTCCAGAATTGACTAAGTCACTTGTTCTGGGTGTCATGGATTGTGTCTATTTTAGATCCCTTTATACTTACTACTATAAGTTCAGGTTCAACTTGGTTGATAGAATGAAGAATGAATCCACTGGGACCTGTAGTCAGTAGTCACAGCTAGTTTTGCTAGGAGCCTTAAACTGATTTCAAGGAAAGGAAGAGTGAAAAACCTGCATTAGGAAAAGGAAGCATGAAAGTTGGGCCATTAAACCATAACAGGCTATCATGAGTTTAATTTGAGCAGGAAATATATAGATGTAATGGCCCTCAGTTTATGTCAGTGGTGAAATTTATGAGGCTCTCAAAGGATATCAGAAGGGGGAGGTAGTGAGTGTTGTATGGCATAGGAGAGTTTAAGTGAGGTGACAATGGCACCAACAAATAGATCATGGGGAATAATCTCGTTCTGATTGTGAGTGGACTGGAAGAACTATCACCTTAGCTGATCTTTCTCACCTCTAAGTCTCATATGGATACAACACTCCGAAGTGCTGAGAATATCCATCAATATCCACTGAAGTCTGTGATAACTAAAGGCATGGATCATTCTTCAGCGAATGGTATTTCTTCTCTAGGTTTGAAGCATCCCTCTCTGTTTTCTGCTTCAAACACAGCTCACTTTTCTGCATGTTTCAGCACTCTACATATTTTGCTTGCCTCACTCTCTGCTTCACAGCTGCTGCATTAAATCTATCCATGGACACTTAAAAGATGCTATGGAAATGTATTGCTTGCCTTCAGCAATAGCAGTGGTTGGCCAGCACATTGCTCCCCTAGCCCATCAGCCCCAGCACTGTGGCACTTGTGTTTGCTGGACTGTTTCTTCGGAGTGTACGGAGATGAACACATGTTCCGTATTAATCTTCATTTCAATGAAGTTGTTTTAGTTCATGCTTTATTGCAGCGCTTTGTAATAATGCATCTGTAATGGCAGCCCTTGGGGCAGCAGTCGCATGTGGCAGGCTGAGTGCCTGAACTGCTTCTGAGAATGACTCCAATCATACAGAATGAGGCACTCCCTGGTGCACCATCTGAATTTATAATACCAATTTATATAGTGCCCTAAAGCAAGGTTTGTATTTGCTCTGGGACACAGGAGCCAGGCTATAGAAGGGGAACTGCTCTCCATTTTTTTTTTTTTGCTGTCCCTTTTTTTGAATATATGCATTTGTCTAGCTTTTCAACTTGCCTGTCTTAAAGTCTAGACTGAGCTCAGGAAATGCAAGAATATGCCTTAATACAGAGTGATGGGTGCTGAACCTGTAACTGGACAACACAGACCTGCTGTCAGTCTCACAGCATCAATCAAACCTTCCACCAGGTGCAGAGGGGAGACATGCAGGAGGGCAAAGCCCTTCAAGAATTGTAGGGCAGCATCCTGGCTGCTAGTTCATTATGGACCTTCTTGTGTGCCTGGGAGTCAGTGTTGGCTTAACCTCCTTTGAGAAAAGAGGTGATGAGACCCAAGGTGGTTAGGGTTGGATAGGTAATCAGTAGGATTTTCAGAAAGTGCTTAAGTAGCATGGATACCTAATGTCTATTAATTTTGAAAAAGAGGCATATAGTGTTTTTAAGGTCAAAACCAATGCTTTAGGCTTGCCCTGGAGATATGCCACACCTAGCATTAAACAGAAGCTAAAAGGCTTTTGCAAAAAACAGTGTTTGCTAACAGAGAAGAAGGTATGTTTTGCTCTTTTTGGATCCCTGAAGGATTTTGTTGATGCTACAGAATTCCCAGCCCCACTGTTTTACAGCAGCAGGATTTTTTCCCCCCTCACCCTGGTTTTATTGGAGTCCTATTTGGGGTTTCTCATCTCACCTTAAATCTTCACATTATAGATTCATGCAAAAAAAAAAGACATTTATTGGCATGTGATTGTGAATGAGAAGTACTTCTCCCTATGGATAGAACCATGTTTGAAGGCATTGTGTTTGTCTGGCATGTGAGCAGAGAAAATAAAAGTTGTTTCATTTTATCATGTTTATCCAAAATAGTGCATAAGGTTTTCAAATGAGATAGTTGAACCATTAGAAGCTGGCTGCAGCAGTTGTTCCTTATCCTGAGAGCTTCCCAACTGATCAGTTACTTATTAACACGATGCTTGCAAACACCTTCCAGGTGTTTATCTCTTTTTCAGGTGACCATGGGATAAAAGAAATTCTGCTGGGGAATGTACACTTAACTCAGACATGAGATGGGTGCTGTAGTCAGTGTGATGGGTCTGCTTTTTGAGAGGAATAAAGGGCAGTCTGTCTCGTCCTGCCCCAATGCTGTTATTCTGCACTGGTGTCTTTGTTCCACCCACTCCTGTTGGCTGGGAAGGGTTTCTATCTTGTGTGGGTAAGTGGCCAGCTACAGGTAAGTGTTTGATGTGAGACTGCTGGGGGTTGATTCTAAAGACTGAATGCAATACTAGATATAAACTCCCAAACTGTCTGTTTGGAGTGTTAACTAGTGCAGACAGCAGGAAATGTCCCTATCTAGTACCACTGGTCTTGAGCAATCAAGGTGTCTGTACTTCAGGATCATTGAAGGGGTCAAAGGCAAAAAGAGAAATAATATTTAATCTTCCTTGAGGAGCTGCTGAAGTTCTTCAAGGAATAGCTCCTGTGTATGCATTAGATTAGCATTTTATTAAAGAGAGATTTATCTTTCACTCATGTTAAATCCAGCTTTTCTGATTGCAGGTCGTTCTAGCTCTTCTTCTTTTAGCACTCATCAATTCCTATTCTTACCCAACCCTGTTGATGGACCAGCAGGTATGACATGATATTTGTTGCCAGGGAAGCACACTGTGATGTCATTGGTTAATTTTTATGGCTCCACCTGAGGTTTCAGAAATAAGGAGAGGAGGCAGAGTTCAAGTGGGGAGGTAGTAAGCAATAAAGATCGACTGAGTTTTACTGCAGGTGGGGGGCTGGATCACGTCATGGAAACATCACCAGAGTGATCCCATGGAGTTATAAGGCACAAGAAGCAAGAAAGGATGGAGTTCAAAACTGGTGGAAATACTTTTTGGAAGGTTATGCTTTAACTCCAAGCTGTGGCTTTGGTTTTGGCCATTTCACTGGATGCTACCTGCTGCCCCTAGGAAGTGATTCTCTTCCTTTTGGCCTGTACTGAGTCAGGGTCACGTTGTTGACAACTTGAGATGGCAATGGGTGTCTTTGTGTCTTAGAATGAGATGTAGATATATGTCTAATAGCTGGTAGTGGAGGTCACAAGGCCGATGTGACAACCATTACATTTTATATCGCTGACCTAAAGAATGTGCGGCTTTTATTTTATTCTCCCTTGCAGGATTGAGTGTGCACACACGTCTGTCTCTGTGTTGTTATTATGTTTATATATAAATACACATGTACCATGCATCCTCTTACAATGACACTCTTAAAGATGGTGGAAAACAGTGTATGAAACTTGGAGAAGGTCTTGCATAATTTCTTTCCCCAAATTTGTCAGTTGATGCAATGAAATATACTTTTTTTTTGTACATGACTTGCCTTGAATTTACTCCTACAGCATTTGCACACATACCACTTATTTAATCTCTCTCATGCACTCTTCCCACAAGGAATCCTTTCACCTGAATGGGTTCACCCTTACATTCTTGGCTACACACATCAAGGTTTTTTTGTTCATTCATACACCTTCCACACACTCAAAGGTGTGTCTGTATAGTTTCTGTCCCTTGTACACTTACTTAAACAAAATGGTGCTCAGAAAATTACTTCCAGTATACACTGTGTAGAGTTTCTGTTAAATAAATGCAACAGAATATGCTTGGAGGAGGAAAAAGACTGTGAATCAAGAATAAATGGCTATTTCCTGCAAGTGGTCAGAATAACTTCGGAGGTTGAACCTCCAGCTGGAGTGAAAAATGGCGTTTGCAGGAGAGCTTAGAACTAATCCTCTGAAATGATGGTAAAGGGAATTCTGACCAAGCGCTGTCATGATTACTTTCCCCCCATCTCTGTTATTTCTTATTATTGTAATGAGTTTTGCTCTCTCAAGTAGAATAAGGTCACCAGTGAGATAAGATCAGCTTCATTTGGCACAGCCAAGAAGATCTGATCACAGTTTGGACTGCAGCTTCTAAATTCACCTTGGGTATTAACTTCTGGGCAAAAAGACACTGAAAGTGCTAACATGGCCAAAAAAAAAAAAAAAAAAAAGCCAGAGAGATAAATTGCATTCTTTCCATGTTGCACAGATTTTCCTGCCACTGTTTCAATGGCAAATTCCCCTGAGCCTCATTTCCATTAAATTGTACCATACAAATGCTTTCTTTCAAGGATTTGGTGAATGCCATTCAGAAAATCTAAGGAGAAATACCAGATTATACTCCATGGGACAATATTGCAGTGCAGCAATATCCCCTTCCTATCCCCTGCTGTTACACTCAGGGCATTAGTTTAGAATGAATCTTCTAGATCTTGTGGTGCAGCATTTGGACATCCTGGCATGATGGATGATGCCTCTAACTTCTGTCTCCAGAGTCTTTTCCCCTGCTCAACAGGCAAGGGGGGAACCAGGAACTGATGATAATGGCATGTGCATTCTCTATTGTGTCCGGGAGATGGGTAGCTCCTGTGAGCCAGCTCGCTCCTCTAGCAAGACCTAAGCAAAATCTGTGTGTGGTGCCTACTACAGCTGCTGCCCTGAATTAGAAAGCCCAGATCTTGGAGCACAATAAGTACTTTGAAGATGAGCAGTCCCACGTAGCAATTTATTGAATTTGCACTGACTGAATTGCCCCAGTTTATGACAGCATTTTGTCTTTTAGTTATAACAAGCATATTGGCTTGGTAAAAAAATTTGGAAAATTATTCTAAAGGGAACAAGGAAAAGAAGATGAATGGCATTTCTGTGAACCTGTGTTCTTGCCTTTGCCTTTTCTCGCTGGTGGTGTTGGGAGGGAATTGTCAGGTGCCTAGGTCTATAAATCTATGTCACTGCTAATTTTTAAGGCTCTGGAAAGGAAATTGGCTATTTTCATATATTGGCTATGAAGACAGAAAAAGTCTGATCTATCTACTTTTCTTCTAGAAGGGTACGAAACACTATCTAGAGCATGTCATACCTTCTAAAAAGTCTCACCACAATGCCAGTGGCATATACCAGGGAGATGAATAGTATTAAAGGGGTCTGGTACAAACCTCACTACAGGAATCATGTTTTTCTTTTCTCTCCCTGCAACTTATTTGCAAACTGCAGGGCTAGAGCTAGAGATGAGAAAGAAAGAAAGAATTAGAGGAATTAATCAGAAAAATCCACTCCCCTGTTGAGCAATTAGAGCATTGCTTGCTGGACAAAGAACTTCTTGTACTGCATTCCTTTCCTCTTGTCTCTGTTTTGCTGCACACCCCAGCAAAGATGTACCTTGCAACCTTAATGAAACTTCCCAGCTCTTCTAATATTTTCTCACTATTCTGTGCCTATTTATAAAATGATGTCTATTTTGGTGCCTGACTGTAACAATTTTTCAGAAGTAGAGGTCTATGCGTCCGAGTTAGACACAGTAAGATTTTTTTCAAAGTAGTTCTTATCTTCCTTGGTTCTATGTAGCACTCTGAATGGAAGTTTCTCAGTTAGATGAAGTCTTCTATCCCTCTTTCCAATTTGTAGACATTTCATATGTGGGTGTCCTAGGGTTTTCTTTTTCCAGTTGAAAGGATAGCATGAAAACTAGCTTATTTTCCCCAAATCTTTTTGGACTCACTTTACCTTTGGTGATTAAACTGGTTAAAAGTTGCTAGTTTCTTTTTTCTCACAAAAGACAGGCTGTTTTCTGTCTGCTAAACCGAAGAGGTTTAATTTGGAATTGGAGACTATGCTGTTGTCATTGATTTTATATAGAAGATACTCTGTTGATAGGCAGCCAGATCAAAACATGGTGCAAGTATGTGTGTGTGTGGTCTAAGAAGACCTTGGAGAGGGAAGGGGTAGAGGTGGTGCAGTTTCAGAAGACTATCTGTACAAATCATTACTTTGATAAACTGCAAGCTGCAAAATGCTAGATTGCCAGAACTACCAGCAGGTGAAGAAATGTACTAGAAGCCAGATTTTATGGCCAGATGCACTTTTCAAATCTGGAGTTAACTACTGAAGTAAATGAAGTAATACCTGATTTTCTTCACAGTAATTGAGACCAGGATCTAATCCCATGCCCTAAGGAGGGATTGGTAGTTCTTACTGCTGTTATGTTGCCCATATAAAATAGGATGTTTAACAATAACCTGACTTTGCACAAACATTTAAAGGGATAAAATCTTGCTCTTGGGATGCTGATTTTGGGTCAGCAAGATGCCTCTTTGCTGGCCCATTGTCACCTTGTTGAAATAGGTCTCTATTATCTTCTCTGTGCATGTATCTGAATTTGTTAGGGTGTGTGATGGACAGTGTTTTTCAGGGAAACTTCCCAAGGGGCTCCTAATCCTACTTGTAACTATTATTTAATGTTTCTGTGTGGCTATTATCCACCTCAGACACACCTGCATTTTGATAGTAGGAAGGTGATCAATACCTACTGTATCAAATAATAATTATTTATTATCTATTGGGTACTGCGGGTAGGCTGTCTGCTATGCAAAATGCAGAAAAAGACAAAAACATTTAGATACATGATCAGAGGGGGAAGGAAAGACAAATGGCTCTGTAGTCTGTCCCTAAGGCAAATGTATTCCTAAGTGTCTGGTGTTGCAGTATGAGCATTATACACAATTTTTACAAGATCATAGGGTCTGGAGAGAGGGGCCAGAAGGTTTGATTTCTCACTTTTTGGTTTGCATGCACTTCATTTCATAATAATGTTCCTGTCTGCTAATGCACCTGTTTGAGGTGGACTTTTAGCATGATAACACATTAAAAAACTTTACATACTCGTTCCTCACAGTACATTTACTTTGCTAAGTACTAATGGTGATAAAATGATAAATAACATTATCTAGGATGTACGCTCTAAATGATTGAAATACTGACCCCAACACAGGCAATGGTGTCTGTCAGTTGCTGTTGTCTCTACTTTTACAAGTGAGGAAATGAGTGGAAAAAAAGTTAGAGAGATTTGTACAAGGAAACTTAGTGGCTGGTTTAAATGAAATGGGCAGTATATAAATTGACTTGAAATACGCAGTAGGTTTGGGTCAAACTCTTGAGCTAGACGGGAAAATTCTTTGTGAACTTTAAGGGTTTTGGGGGACTCATGAAACTGAGTATCTGAGGAAGACGCTGCCTCTGCTCTGACGGCAGGTCCCTGGTGGCAAACTGAAGGAAAAAATAAGCCGCATCCGCCCGCCTTCGCCTTGCTGAGACCAGAGGGGCAAAAATCCCCCCTTGCTGTGCCGGCCCGGTGAAGGAGCGCTCGAGGAACGAGACGCTGACGGGCCGAAGGCAGCCGAAAAGCCGCTGAACCTCTTTACGGGGAGGAGGCGGCGGAAGCGTGGGAGGTGAAGCCCGGCGGAGCGCTGCTGCCCGTGCCCGGGGCCGTGCCCGCTGTCGGGGCCGGGCGGACCGTGTCGGGGGCCGGGGCGCGGACCCGCGGTCTCTTTAAAAGCCGGGGCCGGTCGGGCGGGCGCGGCGGCAGCAGGGGGCGGCGGCGGCGGCGTGCGCGGGGCTCGGGCTGCTCCGGCACCGCGGCGCGCTCAGCCCTGCGCACCCCCCCCCCCACAACCGCCCCCCGCCCCCAAAAAGACCGCGGGTCCGCGCCCCGGCCCCCG
>NW_024582054.1:15482934-15488769 GCF_017639235.1 Corvus kubaryi
GGGGCTCGGGCTGCTCCGGCACCGCGGCGCGGTCAGCCCTGCGCAGCTCCGCCCGCGGCTCTCCCGGCTCGGCTCGGCACGGCCAGCCCAGCCCAGCCCAGCTTCCCCGGGACCCCCGCAGCCTCCGCGGCTGGGGCCACGCTGGAGCCCCCTGCCCCGCAGCGCAGGCGAGCCGCGAGTTGGCGCGGCGGCCGGCGCCCGCCCGGCTGCGGAGGTGAGAGGGGCGGCGGGCGGGGGGCGGCTCGGCTCGGCACGGCACGGAGGGAGCTGCCCGCCCGGCGAGCGCCGGGCGCCGGAGCTCCGCGGGTGGGTTTCTCCTCACCCTTCTCACGACAACTATTTCGGATCGTTTTATCCCTCTCCCCGTTCCTTGCTGCCCCGGCGGGGCTGGGCGCTGCCCGTCCGGGCGGAGTGGGCGCGCACCGACCCCCGGGACGCTCCGGCTGCTTTGGTCAGACTTTTTGGGAGATCGCAGTTCCCACGGCGGGGCATTTTGGAATGGAAAATTGGTGGGGGGGGGGGCTCTCGAAAAAGAAGACACTACGCTGAGTTACAGCAGGGATACCCTTAGAATGAGCCAGCTGTTTGACTAAAGCTTAAGGATTTCTTAAAAAAAAATGCTAACGAGAAAAGAAGAGAGGCTGAAGATGAAAGTTTTTTTCTTTAATATTTTTTGCCTCTTCCAAGTCTTCGGATCTATTACGGTAGCGCCTTTCCTCCCCGCCTTCCATTTGTTTGTATTAATGATTTAGTAGCCGTCTTGCCTGAAAACTTCCACCGTGAGTGACTGCTGTGGGTTTTCAGGCAGTCAGTGACCTTAAAGGTTGGTTCAATGCTTTTTTTCGTGCAAAATGTATGTGAAATAACCGCTGTATTGTTTTATTTCTTATAGTTTCTTTCTGTAAGGAAAAAAGACACCTGCTTTATAATTTAAAAGAAAACACCATTGAGTCAGGGAGTGATGTAATTCTCCTACCTAAGGGCACCGACTCTGGTGCTTTGCAGGTGACTTGTCTTTTGCTTACTCTTAAATTTATTTTAATGGTAATCTTAATGTAGCTAGGAAATAACATATTTAACAGTGCTGTTTTAAGAATTTATTTTGTTAAAATTGAACACTTCCTATTTAAAATTATTTTTCTTCCTGATTTCTGCCCCTCCTCCCTCAAAAGAAAACAATAAAAAAGATTAGGCATGGGATCAGCGGCAGAAAAACCAAAGGATTGGGGAGGCAGAAGCGGGGCTAAAAACATTGAATCGTTTATGAAAAGCACACTTTCAGCTTTTTGCTTTTCCAAGCTCTTGTTCCACCTTTCCGTGGCCAAACTATTCAACACTTCATTGCAAATAGTTTTAAGAAATTATTTCTGCTTTTTCTAAATATTATTTGTCCCTCCTGTATTTTTTACTGCCCGTAATTGTTCTGAGATAAGCACACAGCCCTCCTAAAAAGGTGAATATTAAAATGACCGCTCACCAATACCTGCTTATTGCATATTTTGAGGGGCTATTTTTTGAGGGGGCGAACTCTTAACTAGACTGGTGAAAAGTCTAAGAGAGATGTTGTGTAGGTGAGGGAAAATTTGATCACAAAAGGTTTTGTTTGCAGTGATGATAGTCAGTTATTAATTGTAACGTTAACCAAAAAGGTGTTGCGTCTGTCACTGGTTTCATTTAAAATGGTCATCAATGTTACGTTGAGCAAGTTTATATAAGGGTTAGTAGTATTTTAGGGGGAGGAGGTTGCAGAGATTATTGCTCTTGGGTTTGCAACTGAACGCACTTTATCAGCTGAATGAACTGGATTATTGTATAGATATAATTTTCCAATTCTCTATCAGTTTCTTTTCAGTATTCGTCACTTTCTTAAATGTTTCTCTCTCGCTGACAAAGTGCCTGGTTTTCGGGAGTAGGGAAATGCAGCTGGGGACGCTGGAAGTTTGGGGATAATGTGAGCAACAGGACTGTATTTATTTATTAAAAAAAAAACAAACCCCAAAGTTAGGAGGTGAGGATTCTCTTTCTGGAGCATTCGGGCACCTTCTGGTGGGGTATGTCTCTAGGCTTTTAATTATTTATTTCACTTTTGTCCTTTCAAAAATGAAGTAGAGTGAAACCAAAATGAAACAAAGTAAAATTAGAGTAAGTGTTGAAAAATAAATAAATAAAGCAAGGGAACGGCTGGAAGCCCAATACTTGATTTCATCAACCTGGTGGCAATGGCTTCTCGATAGAAGCGATATCTGCCGATATCACCCCTGTTCCATGGCTGTAGCCTGGCCTCATTTTACTCTGCGTTTCCACTGAACATGTTGACGTGCTGCTGCTTATATAAGGAGAAGAACAAATTCAAGCAGATTAGTGCTTGGGATTTTGAGATCGGCTACCCAGATCGCGTTGTGGGTTTTTTTTCCTTTCCTTGGGGGAGCTGATGGGGGAAGGCTGGAGAATGACGGGAGGGGATGAAATCGAAATGTGTGGTTGGGAGAAGATGGGGGTGATGCGGGGAGCAGCTTATTCGCATAATGTCTGCGCTGCGTCCCTTTTTCTTTTCTTTTTATAAAACCCATTATCTCTAAAAACACATTATTCTTCAGCCTGGTCTAAAAAAAAAATAGTGGGAGGGGTTATCATAGCGAGGGGGTTTGGTATGGGAGTCATTAGACCCACTGCTGCAAAACCAAGATACAGAAATCCATCTGCACCAACATTTCGGAGGGAGGGAGGGCGTAGAGAGGGGGGAAGGGATGGATTGTCTATCTTGGATTAGCGAAGTGCAGCTTTGTATTCTTCATTTTCCTCCCCATTTTCTGCCATTTTCCCCCATCCCCCCCATCCACACACCCGCTTTCTTCCTCCCAGCCCCCACTCCCCCGAAGGTTTCTTATCCCTTGACGAGAAAATTCTGTGTTACATCCTGATGGCTCTGCGGCTTTTTTTTAGTGCATCACAACAGTGGCACGATGACCTTTACTTCATGCCACACAGATTTGGGCTCCCGGTAGGACTGTGACCGCAGCTTGGGCACACTCATACACCCATAGTCATGTACCTTGGATAGTCATTGATTTAATTTCAATTTTTGCGTGTGCATCTTTGTGTGTCTGTGTGGCTGGTAAACACTGGCAGAGGGTAAGGAACGCAGTGATTGCCAAAGGCACGTCCATCCATTTCGCCAGCCCCTCTTGCCGTTCTCTTTTCCTGAACATTGTGTCACACATCATGAGATTTTGTGCCGGGGAGGGGTGTGCCCTCTCTGGATGGCAGGGGCCTGGGGGTTGGAGGGAGTGTATGCGTACTGGGGAGGGAGAAATTGTGTGGGGGGAAATGGACCTGACAATGCTAATAACATTATTTTGGTCAAATGAACGTCTGGTGATAATGATTCAGTGTAACCATCCGTGAAATACATGCTTGCGACACACTGGAATAAAGGTTACTCCAGGGAGCTCCGTCAGAGCCAGGCATGCTCGGGGAAGTGAGCTGTCCCCTTGATAGGGGAAACAAAATTCATAAGCATCCCAGGTCCCCTCCCTTTTCAATGCCTGCTTGCATGTCCGAGCTGGAGGGCATTGCGATCGAGCGAGGAGGTGGGCTGCACTGGAGCCAGGATGAAACAAAGCATTCCCGCCTCATCCTCCCGTGCCATCCTCTCTTGCCCTCTGAGCTTATCCGTACTGTTGATCCAGACGATAGAGGAATATCGCCATTTCCATGCAGTTCCTGCTGGAGCCTGGAGGGTGGTGAATTGAGAGGCGGAGAAAAGCACCTTGTGTTTCTGTTGTAGGATGTGCAGGAGAGCCATGGCTTTTCAGGTCTGAGTGGAGCAGGGAAAAGGCTGGGGTGGGGGAGTGAAGGGAGCTAAGAGTCTCTCCTTCCATCCATTGTTCCCTTCCTTCTTTCCCCCAGCTAGAACACGGGGAAGGACCCAACAAGCCTCAGTGGGTGGCTGTGGTGACCGGCACGCAGGTATGAGAGAGCTGAGGCAGTGAGAGGGAAGCTTTCCCTGCATTTCAGGATGTTCAGGACCCTCTCCAAGGCTCACAGACCTGCTCAGCACCTTCCTTCTCTGGGTGTGAAGGACTTCCTTCTTTGGTCATGGGCTGCTCACACCCAGGCCGAGGGGAGCTGTGGCAGGAAGGTGCTCCTGTGGTTCTGCTGGCTGCTACTTCTCATTTCCTCTGTGTGGCTGTGCCTACTCTGAGGTCTCCATGTTTCTGGATCTTTCCTCTTCATGAAACAATAGCAAAAGTTGAATAAATAGATCTGTCCAGAGCTACTATTGTTGTTCGCCTTTGGCTTTTCTCCTTTCTCTGACCTTGAGGTGCAGTGGTAAACTACAGCCAGGAAGATGGGGGCAGGGGTGTGTCCAGTGCCACAAATTATTGCTGTTGGTGATGCCTGGCAAGATTCCTCTGCTCTTATGGTTTTTGCTCACCAGAGCCAATCTTGCCTCAGCTGCCCAGCTTCACCAGTAGTTACTTTTTGATCTCTCCCTGCCCTCCCTCTTACCTCAATTACTTTGGAAGTGGTTGTTGTGCTGCAGCTCCTGTGCTTGCAGGAGTCTTACCATCATACAGTATCCTCAGCTGGAAGTCCAACTCCTGGCCCTGCACAAGACACCCCAAGAATCACACCATGTGCTGAGGGTATTGTCCAAACCCTTCTTGAACTCTGTCAGGCTTGGTGCTGTGAGCACTTTCCCTGGGGAGCCTGTTCCGGTGCTCAACCAGCCTCTGGGTGAAGAACCTTTTTCTAACATCCAACCTAAACCTCCCCTGACTCAGCTTCAAGCCATTTCCTCAGGTCCCTCTGGTCACCAGAGAGAAGAGATCAGTGTCTGCTCCTCCACATGCCCTCCTGAGAAATTTGTAGACTGTGATGAGGTATCCCCTGTCTCCTACAGGAGACTGAACAGTCCAAGTGACATTAGCTGTTTCTTGTAAGGCTTGTCCTCTAGGCCCTTCACCATTTTTGTAGCCCTCCTTTCAATGCTCTCTCATACCTTTTTATCCTCCTTACATTGGGCTGCTCTCTAAGATGATGTGGTGGCCATCTGAGCAACAGGAAGAATGTATTGCAGGGCCTGTGTGCCTGCTCCATCCTGTGGACACTGCCTCCCTGGTATCTCCCTGGTACCCTGAAAGAAAAAGGTGGGCCCAGGTTTTATGGTTCCTTCTTTTCCCCAGTGATTCAAGTACTAATGTGTTCTTGTGACATGGTTAGCTTGCTTTTATGAATTATTTGTTAACAGGAAAAGTTGGAAAAAGCATTTTATTGTAGGTACATTTCAGTGATTGCAATGTGAGTTTTGTAGCTCACCCTGACTGTCACACTTTGCCCTTCCTTGAGCTTTCATAGCCAACGAAGAAGAGCATTGACATAGTGCTGGAATTTACCCTGACCCTAAATGTTTTGCATCCTTGAAGTGAGAGGGGAACTCAGTTCCTGCAGAGCATTCAGGGAGTGAGAGGTGGTGCCAGGGGTAATTTGTGGTAGCAGTGATGGTGGGTTTTAAGTCCCTGTGCAAAAAGGGAGTAAATACACCTTCTCCGTCCCTTACTTTCTTCCCTTTCTAAGCAAGTTGCCAAGCCATCAAGTACAGGCAACTCTTTTTTTTGTTGTTAGGATTGGATTTAAACCCTCAACCTAGAGGACACCTTCAGACTGTACAAGATGGTTGGGGTCTTGTCTGGATTATTCCTGGGAAGGTAGAGTTTAGTTCCCTTTTTCTCGTATCAGCAGTGGTATTTTGGTGGATCTGCTGAACTTCTTTTTCTGCAGCCTCCTCCAGGGCTCTTTAGTGTATTTTTCTTGGGAAGCAGAGTGTATTTC
>NW_024582054.1:15488869-15494656 GCF_017639235.1 Corvus kubaryi
TCCTTAGGTCTGTGCTCTGGGCCTGTGCAGGTGGATGTCAGGATACTGGCTGAGCTGTGATATGCTGTATCAGTGATAAGGACACACAGTGATCTGTCCAAGAGCAAACTGAAGGAGTCAGAGGCTTGATGATGACCAAGAGACATGGTGTGTAATTTAAAAACAAAATGCATCCAGCTTTATTTGCCCCTGCCCCCCACCAGCATGAAGAGAAGATGGGCTTTATTTTTGGACAATTGCCAAGGCAGCTGGAGCCAGAAATTACCAAATTTTGGTTAAGCTTTGAAAATTTTTGTCAGCTCTCATCTCTCCCTTATCCCCCTCTTCTAGGTAATAGCAGTCTGTCAGTCTAGCAGAGCTGGTTCTTAATTCATACAGCAAGTGGTGAGGAAGATACTTTTCATTTTGGAAACCAAGATATTAGAGGGATTGGTAACTTCTTGAAACCAGTACTCTACATAGTCTTGGTTCAGGTTGTTTGCTTTTTCTTTTCTTTTGTTTCTCCTCACTTGGGCATAGACAATGACAATTCATGTGTAAAGGACTCTGAGAATCAGAAGTGGTGTTTTGACCAAGATATGTTCGTAGAAAGGCAGGATGGGAGAAATTTGTTCTGCCTTTCTCCTTGTCGTGGGCAATAGATGGCACTTTTAGTGGTTGATTTATACCTTTTCTAAATTTTTTTTTTTTTAATGGAAAAACCATGACTTTTGGTAGGGCTAGCCTGAGTATAGTTTTACTGAAGTCTAGTAGGGATAAAGTGCAGTCTCTGTAGTGATGTTCTTGAAAGGTTGAGCAATAAGACTCCTACTGGAAATACACTAGCGATGTTGGAAGATCCTGTGTTCTTCCTTAAGGGAAGGTGGGAACACAATTTCTCTTGTTACCATTCACATAAAACTGTCCTCTCTGAGCACTGTGGACAGCTCTTATGCACTGTACACTACACAGCCAGCTTGGCACAGTGCTCTGTCTGGGCTAAAGCTTTCAGCCTCTTTAGACTCTGGGCTGCTGTGAGTATCACTATGTGGCTTTTCAGAGTGTGCTGGAGGTTTGCTTACAGCTGTCAGAAGTTCAGCTCTGTCTGAAATATGGCCGCTTGCTACAGGGTGGGTTAGTCCTTCATCTGCCTTGCTTCCCCTTGTCTCAGAGCTTTCTTCTTGTTTCTCACAGCCATGTGCCTGAGTTCTCTCCCAGGCATGCTCCCCTGCCTGTTTTTTGTCTGCTGGCAGAAAGAGCGAGCTGGGATGGTGGGAAGGGTATATCAGGGATTTGGGGGCTGTCAGTGTACTTGTAGTCTCTCAGTGGTGTGCTGAGCTCCTGTCCTTTCCAAATTCCTTTCCTCTGCCCTTGATGGTGAGGGATGGCTTATTTCAAACACAGTCTGCTTGTGTCATTCCTAGTCCTGCTGCTTGTCATCCATCACATCATGGGAACTAATTAACACTAGTAGCTTTGGATCCTGGGAATGACAGTGCTGGGATGGTAGACTCTTTCAAAGATCCTTATGTCTCCCTTCGTAACTAGGGCAGCTCAGCCCAGGAGTTTATGGACTCTGCAGTCCTTCACCGGCTGCACCAACCCTGTAGTGTGGGTGTCTGTGTGTGTAGCAGGGAGGGCGCTCAAGCCCTAGGCCTGCCTCATAATGCCCTTGACAGTGCTGCAGCATCCCCTGCATCCAAGTACCTCCCAGCTGCCGGATGAGAGCCAAGGAATGGGATAGAATAATAATTGATGAGGATAGGGGGAGGTATGATGTAAACCTTTTGAAGCTGCCAGTAGCATCTCCGCTGCCTTTGGGTACATACAGCTGTGCGTAGTTCCAGGATCTGCTTGTGAGTTTGACCCTGTGAGAATCCCCTGCTCATGGCAGAGCTCACTGTCCTGTTTCTGCTGTGCTTGCCGTGTTGATGGGGGGGGTCATCAGGGGAATCAGTGTGCTGTTCCTGTGGGGATGGCAGGATTAAAGATGAGGCCTCAGTCATACTGTGAGGCTACACAGGCAGCACTTGCTCCCCTTCTCCCTCTACTTTGTCTTGTCTTCTGTTGTGAACCACTTCTAAGAAGGAAAAGAGTCCTATGGGGATGGAAGGAAAGGTAACTAAGCAAGAGGATGATGTTTGCTGGCAGCCGAAGGAGGATGAGGAGAGGAATAACTTTCCAGTGGGATAAATATCTAATGGGACTGGCTGCATCTGCAGAGCAGGGAAGTGCTGGCTTTGTTTCAGTCTGCTCTTGCATCCCATTTTTTTTTTCCAATAATGTGTTAATTAAACATTGATTTCAGGGGAAAAAGGAATCTGCTTGAACTGCAGAAACTAAATGGAGTGTGGAGGAATGGGATCTGGTGACAGATTTGTGGAAGTACCTTCTATCTTCATGACTAGTCATGGAGGGAAGCTGGACAAAAATCTGTTCACCTTAAGTTTAGAGTCCTTCACTCATCTTAAGTGTGAATCTTCCTTCTGTAACTGCATGGTTTTCAACTGATATGTGTTAAAGAATTACCAGGTAGACAACAGTATTTCTTATAAAATACTTCATTTTTATTAAAAAGCAAAATGGAAGAGAGATTCTTTTCAAGGTGTTCAAGAGGCTTTCTGTCCAGTTTGACATACTTCTAATTTTCTGCTCTTATAGTTGCTGTTGTACATAGAAGTGAATCAAGTTGTGGTGCAAGTTAAGCCACCAATTGTAATGCTCTTGTTACTTGCAAATATCTGACTGACCTTCACTTACTACATGTGGATATCAATCACTGAACAGACATAAAAGGTTGTGATGTGCACTTTTTAATATTTCCTCTTCTGGTCCTTGGAGCATTGGAAGGTGAGACAAGATTATGATATGTCCTTCCCTTGCTTGGTTGAACTCTGTTCGTTAGAAGGCTCTTCTGCCCTCTTTTTGTGCTCCCAGGTGTTAGGGATGCATAGAGAAGATAAGAGTCCTTGCTTTAGTCTGAGATCTTATCTGGAATAAACTTTTCTGCTGATGTAAGCAATATATTCTTAACAGTATTAAACAGTTTGAGTTTTTTTGACCACTGTGCTTTCTGTCTTCACTAGTTCTGGGAAGCAATGGAAAGGAGGGAATAACCTGTCTGACCTTTCTGAGCATTGCATAAGTCTGAATTAAACTGATCTCACAAAGATCCCAATCAGTTCATGCAGTAAGTGAAATAGCAGCATTGTCCTGAGAAGGAGTCTGTCCTAGCTGTTGAATTCCTTTCTGCACCATCTGCAGTATTAGTCTACAGAAGGATCTGCTGTAGCATCAGGACACGTTTGAAAAGGAACAGATTAAGCCACAGAGCAACTATTTTCTAGGAAAATTTTTGACCTGCTGATGGCTGGTGAAATCCACAAAATTACAGAATAGTTAAATTTGGAAGGGACCTCTCAAGGTCATCTGTCCAACCCTCTGCTCAGGCAGGGCCACCTAGAAATGATGACCATGTCCAGATGGCTTTTGAGTATCTTCAAGGAGGGAAACTCCACAACTTCCCTGGGCAACTTGGGCCACGGCTGAGTTAATCTCCCAATAAAAGAGTATTTCCTGATGTTCAGGCAGGACCTTCTGTGTTTCAGTTTGTGTTTGTTGCCTCTGGTCCTGTCACTGGGCATCACTGAAAAGAGCCTGGCTCTGTTACCTTTACACCCTGCCTTCAGGTAATTATGTACATTGATAAGACACTGCCCACCCCAGACACCTTTCAGAGTATTTTCTCCTTCAGACTAAACAGTCTCAGCTTTCCCAGCCTTTCCTAGTATGAGAGATGCTCATAATCTTCTTCATGACCCTTTGTTGGATTCCCTCCTTGTGTCTGTCTGTCTTGTTTTGGGGAGTCCAGAACTGCACACAGTATTCCACGTTTGGCCTCACCAGTGCTGAGAACAGGGAAGGATGGCCTCCCTCAACCTGCTGACAACATTTCTAATGCAGCCCAGGACACCATTAGCTGCCTTTTGTGCAAGGCCATGTTGTTGGCTGATATTCAGTGTGGTGTCCACCAGGAACTCAGGTCCCTTACAGAAAAGTTGCTTTTCAGCTAGGTGTTCTTCAGTGTGTACTGATCCATGACCCATGAACTTCATTACAGTGGTACTGAGTGTCAGCAGAGCAGGCAGGATGGTCCTTAAGTATTAACTTAAGAAGCAGAAGTCTGGAGTTCTTTCCCTGAATGTGTTTATCCAGTTTTTCATAACAGTCATCACTTCTGCCATTCATGGAAAATTCAAAATTATCATTTGTAAAACACTGAGTTCTTTGAAAGGAAGGCTTGATATATCTGATAATAGAATAGAATAGTTCCAGTTGGAACCAGCCTACAAGGATCAACTAGTCCAACCGCTTGACCACTTCAAGGCAGACCAAACATTAAAATATATTATTAAGGATATTGTGCAGCTGTCTCTGGGAATCATAGGGCATTCACCACCCCTCTAGGAAGCCTGGTCCAGTGTTTGGTCACCCTCTCTGTAAAGAAATGTTGCCTAATATCTGGTCTCAACCTCACCTGCTGCATCTTTGAATCATTCCTATGTGTCCTGTCACAGAATACCAGGCAAAAGAGCTCAGCACCTCCCTCCAGTTCCCTTCCTCGGGAAGCTGTAGATAGAAGTGGGCTTGCCTCTCAACCCCCTTTTTTCCAAATTAAATAAACCCAGAGTGCTGAGCCATGCCTCAGAGGACATGTGTCCTAGCATTTCAGCAGCTTTGTTATCCTCCTCTGGATACAATCAGTTAACATCTTTTTAATTTTGGGGTGAGAGAAATTCTGGAAATTTAATTGTCCTCTTATGATGGCTGGTTGCACACTGCAATCTTTTTGTAGACCACAAAGAAATTTTAAATTCTTGATTACTTTGACTTTTTGAAGGGGAACAAAGAGAGTGCAGAAGTCCTATGGAGGGACTAAGGCCAACTTTCCTGAGGGACTCTGAATGCCTGTTAGTGCATTGAAGTCCTGGTATTAAAATCTGCCCGTTTGCCTGGTCAGCTCAAGCAGCACTTTCAAAGAGGATATGATACAATATAATTTCAGGTATATGTATTAAAAATAACTGCTGCATATCTGGGAATCAAATGCTAAGGACTTTATGGAGAAAATACAAAGAAACATTGATCCTTGATGTAATTTCATATGGGTCATTAATCAAATACCTATTGAGGGTGTATCTAATACCAGTGGACCAAAAGGCATAATTTTGTTGAGCCAGGTCTTAAGGATTTAGTTCAATATAATTAGTTTTTAAAATGTTTCACTTCTCTTCCTTTTTGGTTGATATGAGCTAATGAGTTGCTAGCAGCTCTGTTTGGTACTAGCTTGGGTCACAGAGTGATGTGGTGCTTAGGATGTTGCTGTACTTTTTTGGTAGCAGATGTAGTTTCCTTGAGTAAATGTATTTTATGAGGCTAGAATGAGCTACTGTTTATTTATGAAGACCACTGTATCAGTGCATTGGGCTTGCATGGCCAGGTTTTGGTAGCTGGGGGCGCTGCAGGGTGGGTTCTGTGAGAAACTGCCAGAAACTTCCTCCATGTCTGGGAGAATCAATGCTGGCCGGCTCCCAGATGGATGTTCTGCTGTCTTAGGCCAAACCAGTCAGGAATGGTAGTAACTGTGATAACTGTGATAAAGTATTTAAGAAGGAAGGAAAGTTTTTTGCACAGAAGTAATTGTGGCCAGAGAAGAAAGGAAGGAGAATATGTGGCAGTAGCAACTCTGCAGATGCCAAGGTGTACTAGTTTGAAAACAAACCAGTGGGAGGCACTAAGTCAGAATAA
>NW_024582054.1:15494666-15547222 GCF_017639235.1 Corvus kubaryi
AAGTCAGAATAACAATTTAATGGAAATTAAAGAAAAGGGAAAAAAAAAGGTAAAAGAAAACACTGTCAAACTGACAGAGTCAAGGTACAACCTGACACCCTGTTAGGCAGGGTGGTGGTAGCAGTCTGGTAGAATGGTGGCTGCAGTCCTCTGAAGCGGTGATCCTGTAGTAAAACAGTCTGCTCTTCCTCAGGAAGTCCAGTGGTGGCTGTGTAGCTCCTGTCCTCTGGAAATCCAGTGGGAAGCCGGTGTCTCTGGTGTTCAGCCTCAGATTATATCCACGATGGGATGCTTGGTTCCTCCCTCTGGGCGGAGCATCTCACAATGGGGTAACGAGTCATGAGGCCAAGTGTTGATTAGGCTCATTAACAGGAGAATAGTCCGGAGGGAGTTATCTCTGAGTCAGGCGGCAGGACAATGATGGGCAATTAACAGAAAGATAGTCTGGGGGGAGGAGGCAAGGAAACACTGCCCCACCTGGTTTCAACGGCTCCTGAGGATGGTAATAGAATACACTGCAACCCAGGACACAAGGTCAGCAAAGAAGGCAGGGCAGGAGGGGCTCTCGGTGCTGGAGATGAGATCCCCCTGCAGTCCATGGTGAAGACCATAGTGAGGCAGGATGTACTCCTGCAGCCCATGGAAATCCACTGCGGTGAAGAGATCCACATGCAGCCTGTGGAGGAACCCCACACTGGAGCAGGGGGATGCCTGACAGAAGGTTGTGACCCCTTGGGAAACCTGTGCTGGAACAGGCTCCTAGCAGGGGCCTGCAGATCCATGGAGAGAGGAGCCCACACTGGAGCAGGTTTGCTGGCAGGACTTGTGATCCCATGGGGGCCCATGCTGGAGCAGCCTGTTCTTGAAGTACTGAACCCCATGGAGATGGATCTGTTTTGGAGCAGTTCGTGAAGAATTGTAACCCACGAGGAGAACTCATGCTGGAGGAGTTCATGCAGGACTGTCTCCCATGGGAAGGACCCCACACTAGAGCAGGGAAAGGACTCCTCTCCTTGAGGAGGGAGTAGCGGCAGAAACAACATGTGATGAACTGATCATGACCTCCATCCCCCATTTCCCTGCACTGCTGGTGGGGAGAAGGTAAAGAATTGGGAATAAAGTTAAGCCCAGGAAAGAGGAAGGGGTGTGAGGAAGGTGTTTCTAGGATTTGCTTTACTTCTCATTATCCTGCTCTGATTTTGATCGGTAATAAATTCAATTAATTTCCCCAAGTCAAGTCTGTTTTGCCTCCGTTGGTAATTGGTGAGTGATCTCTTATCTCAACTCATGAGCCTTTCTTTATATTTTCTCTGTCTGTGAAGTTGCAGAGGGGAGGGGTAGAGCGTCTTTGGTGAGTACCTGTCATCCAGCCAGGGTCAACCTGCCAGAATCAGGTAGAATGCAGAGTGAGAAGGGAGTAGTGAATCAATAAGCTTTTGATAAGACAGTAACTCTTTTTAAGAAATTTGAACACAACAGTTCTTCCTTTCATGCTCTCTTTGTTGCCAATGTGTAACATGAGGCTGGAAGGTGATCTGCTTTCTTGGCACAACATAGATACTTTGCCAATTAAACTAGAAAATGGTCTAAATTTGATAAGAAGTAATTTATTAAAGACAAATGAAAAGTACTGTACTAGGAAAGATCTACTCAAATGCCTGTATGTAAAATGGGGGATAACGAGCCAGGCAACAGAACTGCAGAAAAAGATCTGGGAGGCACTACTCTGAGTCAGAGACTGAATGTGAGTCAACAGTGTGGTGATGTTGCAAAAAAGCAAATCCCATTTTAGGGTATATTTAACAGGAATGTCACGTGTAGCACACAGGCAGTAGTTTTTCTACGCTAGCAGCCACTGCTGAAGCCATAGCAGAGCACTGCATCCAATGAGAGCAGGAAAACCAGAAACAGTGGAAGGAGATGAGAGAGCAGCCAGAGTGGCTCTCTGCAAGGAGAGGATTGGTTGGGTTGGTTTAGGCTAGAGAGCAGATTGATGAGGGAAAAGCCGTCCAATATTTAAAAGCTTGTTTTAAGAAGACAGTGATTAATTGTTCTCTGTGTCCACTGGGGATAGGACAAGAAGTAATCAGCTTAATTTGTAGCAAGGAAGATGTGGAGGTAACTGCTAGGAAAAGCTTTATGAGTATTTGGAAAGTTAAGCAGGAAAACAGTGTCCTGAGGGAGGTTGTAGTGTGCTCATCACGGGAAGTTTTAAGAACAGATGAGACAGGAGACACAAAATTTTACCTAGGTTGTTTTATTATAGTTTTGACAGGTTCAGAAGGGAATGGGCTGCCTGAACTCCTGATGTCTGGTCCCAACAGCTCCTGCAGTGCCTGAGAGGCAGGCTTGTCCCCTCACTGGCAGTTGTGGTGGGAGCAGGGGGAGGCAGAGCCAGGGTGAATCACTCCCTCTGCAAATTCCCCTGCAGCACCTTCCATGCCCCTGGCACAATCCAGTTTTACAGTGCACATCCCAAAAAGACCTGCGGGATCTTGTGTGTTCAGCAGTGTTGCATTACCATCCAGCACTGTAAGCCTTTCTATTTCTGCAGATAAAAACAAGCAAAGGGCCGGCCCAACTTCCTGCATCTTTGTAAGTTACTGGAGACTTTTATCCTGGTTACTGATTAATTTACATTGGGAAGATTTGGTGAAATTACTTGGAGATGGAAAAAAAGGCTTACACTTCTGCTTTCACCTATTAGAAACTATTGCAGATTTGTATGGTGTGTCAAAGTTACAAGATGATTTTTCTGTGATCTTCCATCAGATGAAATGGACAAGGGCAAAGAATTTTTCTCTCTGCAACATCTTTCTTCCAGTGTCCTCAAGTGGAGTACTGTGGATGAGGCATTGCAGGAGGTGCCTTTGCACCCAGTGGATTTGAGAAGAGCACGCCTAATGCCTGATTCAGTAGACATATACTTCAGTACTTGTGAGAGGGGCTCATGGCACTTTGAGAGGAGGGTGTTTCTTGGTGAATGGGGCTTTTCTTCCCTGAGAGTTCAGCAAAACCTTTCAGCTCCTAGCAAGTAATCTAAGACATACTATGTGGCATGCTATTGCTATCTTTTCCTGAATCTTAGATTTACACTAACAGCCTGTCTGGATCCAGTTGGGTCTAGGACTGAATTTCTGAGTATCTCCAGTGCAGAGAGCCAGTTTCCCTAGTGAACCTCAAAGAAGGAAGATTTTCCTTTTAGTTTAAAAGAACATCTGGGAATATGTGCTTGTGGAAGTTGTACAGTGTTGTGCTTGGCCGCAGTCTGTGTGCACAGTTTATAATGTAACTGTTTTCCACCATCTCACATAAACTTGTTACTTCAGGCTCTTGCCATTCTTCAGAGGGAGTAGAGGATGAAGATACTATACTCTTCTTCTTGGCACTAGAAATGAGTCAGGGTTGACACATAAAAGTAGGAGGCAACAGTTTGTGTGTAGGAAGCTTGTTCTGTCCAAAGAAAATCTATGGGTTATGTGCAGGGTGTTAGTCCCACTGCACTGCAAGGCTGGTATCTTCTTCTGAAACTGAGTTCACACACATTTGGAGCATATGGAGAGCTCAGCAGATCCAGCCCTCGAGGGATGACTGGTAAAATGGTTGAAGGTAGGTTGGGATGTAATTATTTGTTTATGGGACCCCATATTGCACCAAGTTATAATTGTTTATGAACACTGCTGTGAAGTCAGGAGGGAAACATTCCAACCCAAGGAGATACTAAGATATAACCTAATTATTGTTGTTATTTTTATTCCTGCCTATTGTGGTAGCACCTACACAATGCTTGTTCAAACACAGGGTAAAAAATGTTCCCTGCCCCAAAGAGCTAGCAAGCTGAGGATGAGACAGAAGACAACAGATGGACACAGATAACTGGGGGAGTACAGAAAACCAAAGATTGGTCAGCAGGATGGGTGGTATGATAGCATGTTGACAGCTTAGCTGTTGTCAAGCTTTCTGTAGGCATGTGGCAAAGAATTATAACAATAATTCAAACTGCGTCCTTTGCTTCGGTGGTGTTGTGTGTGCATCTTCCATCTGTTTTAATATAACAGCTTAATTCTCACTCAATGAGGCTTTTTCTGTCCCAAAACTTCCCATCATTCATCTGTGTAGGTAGGGAGGCACACTGGTCCAACAATGAAGTGTCCATTGCAGTTTTCAAGGGAAAGTGTAGTTTATTATTGTGGAAAGAGAATGAAACTAAGCATGGGATTTTGCTGCCCTATGTTTTAAAGGACACTAGGAAAAGACTGATGAATCTCAGCAGGATGAATATCCAAAGTAAGTGGCATAATGCAGGACGTTTCTTGGCTGAAGTCGTGTCTTACCAAAGTGTTGCAAAAACTATCTAATGCCATTCATGGGCAACAATTCTGTCTATATAGGTCATGTCTTTGGTGGTGTACTGGTGAGTACAGGAGTGGCTGAAAGAGTGGATGTCTCTGATTCAGCTGAACAGTGAACAGTGGTTCCACATATGTGGCTAACTTCTGGGGATCTTAAGTGTGCTTGGCCTTAGGACTCTCCTGTGCCAGTGTCTACATTCACATGTAAGTCTTCTTTTGGGTGTTACCTTGAGAGGGCCACTCAAGGCCAAAATGGAGGATAAACATCAGGCAATTTTAGGGAGTCCTTGTTTCTGAATTAGAATTATATCAAGTAACTTTGTGTGGTGCTGTGATGTCATTTCTCTGTCTAACTGTGTGTTGTGTTATCATCACACTGTATGCCAACATCAGACATGTTGTAATGGATAGTTGTGGAGATATACTTACAGCTTTTTACCGGCTAGGCTCGTAGTTCAATGCCTTAGAAAGCCTCGGGCAGCCTAGAGAGGTAGCACGGGCAATCTAGTGTTTCAGTAGCTCTGAAAGTGGTAAATGTATTAGCTGCCAAGCTGATATCACCAGCAGAAGCAAAGAGGGAGAAATATAGCTTTTTGGTTTGTCTAATTTCCGCAATTATAGCTTTCAAAAAGAAACAGATGACAAGAGATGTGCACAGAAAGAGCTGCAAAGCCAAAGAGGGCGCCCTGCCCCCCTGCCCTTGGTCCTTTCTCTTATTTGGAGAAGGGGAAAGGGGAGGGCTGGGGGCGGACCCGGGGTGACCGGCCAATCAGACACTGCTAAAGAGTCTGAGTTACATTTGGTTTTGCCCACGCTTGGAACAAAGGAGTTCAGAACACATGGCAGAGGCAAGTGTCTTGAGGAGGGGAGGGGAAGCTTGGAACAGGCAGCAACAGATAGTGAGGTTTCATAGCTGCTTATACAGGTCTTAGGTTTGGTGCTGAAGAACAGAGCATGAAGAGTAAATACTCAGCTGTTCTTGACCTGAACATACCCAGGTCTCCCAGCTTCTTTGCATATCATGCTTTAGCTGCTCACCATTAGGATGGTTGTGAAAGCTAATCCTATAGTGAAGTGTATTGGCCAAAGCATAGAAAGCAGGTCAAGGATGAGTTTATTTCTCCATACTCAGCACTTGTGGGATTATGTCTGTTTATTGTGCCTTGTACTGGACTCCCCAGTACAAGAAAGGCATTGGCAAAATGGAGCAAGTCCAGGGAAGAGCCCCTGAGGAGCACAGTAACTGGCTGCCATTGGGTTGTTGTATTGCTGACCACTAACCCTTGAGTGCAGTGGTCCTGTCAGTTTTCCATGGGCTTTGCAGTGCACCCATCTGCTACCAGCTGTCTGTAAACAATGGAATCACATAAAACCTTGGGCTGGAATGGACCCACAGGGATCATCAAGTCCAACTCCCTGCTTTTCACAGCACTACCTAAAACTAAACCATATGACTGAGTGTCATCCAGATGCTCCTTGAACTCTGACAGACTTGGTGCCCTGACTTTTTCCCTGTTCACTGGAAGCCCGTTCCAGTGACTTCCTCTCAGTGAAGAACATTTTCTTAATTTCCAGCCTCAACTTCCTCTGATGCACCTACATACCCCTGTTTACAGTCGTAGCATTGGGGACTCCTTCAAAAGTTGCACCATTCTTTTACTAACTGGGCCTGTCTCATCACAGAAGTCAACCTGGTTGATTTTTTGGTATTTTTTCTTCCATGCTGGCTGTTCCCAATCACATTCTGGTCATTTGTGTGCCTAGAAATAGGTTCCAGCAGGATTTGCTGAATAACCTTTCTTGGGACTGATGTTAGGCTAACCAGCCCATAATTCCCTGAATCTTCCTTCTTGTCCTTTTTGAAGACAGGTGTGACATTTACCCATTTTCAGTCATTGGAAGCCTCCTCCAATTACCCCGACCTTTCCTGTGTGACCGAGAGTAATCTCACAGTGACATCAGCCACCATTGCACACCTCTGTGCTGTTGGGGCATCTTGTCTCATCATAGGGACTTGAGTATGCCCAGTTTGTTTAAATGGTTCTTAACTCAGTCTTCCTCTGCTATGGGTAGTGTTTCAGTCCCCTGGATTCTTCCACTGGGCACATGGAACAAGAAGGCTGAGAACAGTCCTTGCCAGTGATGGCTAAAAAGGCATCGAGGACCCAAATGTTTTCCTTTTACCACTGGTTTCTTGTTCCATTCAGCTTTGGTCCCACAGATTCCTTAGTCATGCTTTTGTTAGCAGGGTGCATTAAGAAGCCCTTCTTGATGCCTTTCACATTTTATGAATTTTCATGCAATTTCAAGCTTTTCTAATTTTCCTTCTGACATGCTGAGGCAGAGTTTCAGTATTCTTCCTGAGAAGCACACCCCCACTTTCACCTTTCATTCGCATCCTTTTGTGTTTGAGTGCTGTCAGGAGTTCCCCATTCAGCCACCTGCTTCCTTCCACACCCACTTGGCTTCCCACAAATTGAATTAAACTGTTCTTGTACTTTGAGGAGTTTGTTCTTTAAGATCTTTAAGGTCTCCTGGGTCCCTTTGGTAGATTATCCCATGTAAGTGCTCAGTGAATGATTTCTTAAAGCTCTCCAGTGATTATTCTGTCACTGTAATTGTGCTGGAAAAAGAGTTCTGTTGGTAAACTGATTCATATGTCATTTTAGATTTAGTTGTTGTTCTCTGTAATTTTTGTTTCTCTTTATGTTAAACACATTATACCTCTTCTCTCTATTTCCACTTAAGTCTTTTCTGTTTTGCTTCTGGTGGTTTGACCCTGGCTGGATGCCAGGTATCCACCAAAGCTGCTCTGCCACTCCCTTCCTCAGCTGGACAGGGAGAGAAAATACAACAATGGTCGTTGAGTTGAGATAAGGGCAGGGAGAGATCACTCACAAATACTGCCACGGGCAAGAGACTCGACTTGGAGAAAGCAGTTGAATTTATTACCAGTCAAAATCAGAGCAAGATAATGAGAAGTAAAAAAAATCCTAAAAACACTTCCCTGCATTCCTCCTTCTTTCACAGCCTTAGCTTTATTCCTGATTCTCTACCTCCTCCTGCCTCCAGCAGTGCAGGAAGATGGGGAATGGGGGTTACAGTCAGTTCATCACATGTTGTTTTTGTTGCTGCTCCGTCCTCATGGAGAGGAGTCCTTCCCCTGCTCTAGTGTGGGGTCCCTTCCACAGGCTACAGTTCTTCACGAACTTCTCCAGTGTAGATCCCTTTTCACAAGGTGCAGTCCTTCAGGAACAGACTGCTTTGGCATGGGTCCCCCACAAGGTCACAAGTCATGCCGGGAGCCTGCTCCAGCACAGGTTTCCCAACGGGTCACAACCTTCTTTGGGTATTCACCTGCTCCAGCATGGCCCCCCTCCAGATCTCTGCACCCCCACAGATTTCCATGGGCTGCAGGAGCACATCCTGCCTCACCACGGTCTTCACTGTGGGCTGCAGGGGGATCTCACCTCTGGTGCTTGGAGCACCTCCTGCCCCTTCTTCTCCACTGACCTTGGTGTTCTTCAGAGTTCTTCCTGTCACATATTCTCACTCCTCTCTTTTCTGACCACAATTAATTCTGTGCAAAACCATTTTTTTTCCTTCATAAATACGTTATCACAGAGGTGTTACTACCATCACTGATGGGCTCAGCCTTGGCTAGTGGCGGGTCTGTCTTGGAGCCAACTGGCATTGGCTCTACAGAAGAGAGGAGAAGCTTCTGGTAGTTCTCAGAGAAGCCACCCCTGTAGCCCCCCAGTTACCAGAACCTTGCCATGCAAACACTGCTTTATAGCCTCTTTTTGTTGGACTCTGTCTAGATATTTTCATGTGTTTTGTTTTTTTTTGGTTTTTTTTTGGTTTTTTTTTGGTTTTGTTGTTCTGTGATTTTTTCCCCTGGACACCTCCCTTCTTTATACTGTCAGAGGTAAATAATCAAACAGAAAGGGCAGGAGGCACGAACTTTCTTTTTCATCCCACCAGTGAGTTATTTCATGACAAAAGCAAATTGCTATCTCTATTTCTTATCTCTAAAATGGGTCTCAAATTCAATAGATGGAGTTTAAGTTCTTTTTGTTGAAGATCATAGACAACAGACCTATTTATTTAATCACATTTGGTACACTCTTCATCTTAGAATTGGTTTGAGATTGTATCCCAAACTGTTTTCTCAGTTAATGGTTGTCAGACTTACCAGCAGATGCTGCCAACCCACAAAATTCTGTGTTGTGCACCATGTACCTTTGTCCTCTGACTTGTAATAGCATTGCAGTTAAAAACCTACCTGAAATAATACTGTGGACTAACAATAGATTAATTGCCAAGACCCTAATGATCACGTGTTTAGCAACAGAATTAATCAAGTTACATATTCGATGTAACACTGTTGCCATCCCTACATGGAGATTCTTTGCCATTGCTCAAAAGAATAAAGACGTAGGTTCCTTGTTTCAATTCCTTCCCCCTCAACCCTCTCATGACAAAAGAATGGGCAACCATCAGTACTGTAGTCCTCCAGATTCTATAGAGAAAAATCCAACTTAATATTTTAATTGTACAGAGAGGAGTCTAGTTGTAGTGACAATTAATCTACTGAATTATATTACTGTATTCCCCAGTCATACACAAGAATTTTGTTGTGTGATGCTGTCTAAATGTAGAACAAAAGGTTTTCATCCTAAGTGATTTGTGTCTCTAAAGCATGCCCCGCTGTGTGCTCTAATAAAGATAACTTTCTATAATTGATTGAGCCTCAAGTACTGCACCCAAACAGAATGTCCCTGAAGTCTAACCTGCAGAAAGAAGTGAGTCAGATGAGTATTTGTTGGTATACTTAGCAGCAGACTGTATTATACCAAATTCCTGTGGGCCTTCCCAGTTTGGGCAGGTGTTGCCTGAGAACTTTGTTTAGAAAAGGTTCTAGAACAGAAAATTGCTTGTACCTTCAGACAATTCTCTTTTGGAATGAGTAGGGTTGGAGAGGATTTTGCTGAGTGCTGTGGAAGCTATGACAAGGAGTTTAAATGTGTTATCTGGGCGTGCATGCAGTGCTAAAATACTGCTTAAATCCCTTAGTTCATTTTGTCTGTATACTATGCTTTCCCTTGTACTCCTTTTCCAGCACAAGATGGTAACAGTGAATAGTGGCAGTGCATGCTGTGCACCTGCATATCTGTTTGTTAGAACGGCCTTGCAGAGAGAGGAGCAAAGATGGGCAAGGCAGCCTTTGCTTTACCTCTCTGCTGAAGTCAACTGCACAGTACTTATTCTAATGCCATTGGTGTTGTGTCTAATCTGAAACGTGAGCAGACATAAGGCTTAGTAAATTGATGACCTCACTGTCTTGCCGTCTTTGTCTCCAGATAACTAGATGTCTAAGAGGCTCAGGCGGTGATAAAGCTGGAAAACTCAAGCTCACCTAAATAAAGCTTGCATTTTGGATGGCTTAGTATGCTTAATTTCTTCCCTGAAGTCCTGGCTTCAAATCCTGGTGAGACCGTAAGTGAAAAAGGCATGGGAAGGTCTTCAGTTATTCCCTTCTTGATGTATATCTCTGTGACAGAAGTAGCTCAGGAAATCTGGTGTATGGCAAGCATAGAAGAATCAAGAAGATTGTGAGGAAGGGTTGTGGCAGAAGATGGGATGGGTCGCAGGCTGTTTGGCACACAACTTTCCTGTGCTTTCCGAAAGGTCAAGCAGGCATGTACTCAAACACTTGCAAAGTTTGCATGTGTGCATGCTCTGGTTGCACACCCTCACTGAACTCTCTGCCCCTGTGCCAAGATAGCACTTGATAGCTCCTACTTTGAAAATATCTGCTGGCTTCTGCCTGTACCCAGCACAACTGAAGGCTTTTGTGGTGCTGATGCTCATTCTGGCTGTGATGGTGTTTTCATAAGGCTCAAACTTTTATCCTCCACCTCGTTCCTTTGAACTCTGCCCACAACTCTGTGAATACTAACACCAGCCTATAAATTATCCAGCAGAGCTCTGGCACTTTAGCAGCCTGTGTTTTCAGTGGCGTGCATGCATAATTGATCTGGGAGACTGCCTCTGCTTTTACTCAGGCATTTGCAGAGACCTTAGACTTTCAGAGTTTTCAATCACTGCTGCCTGTTCGTTTGTTCACTTCCCTGACTGCCTTCTCTGCCACCTGCACACATACCCTTCTGCATCTGCCTGGGTGTAGCGTGTCATGTCACAGTGTAACCTGCCATGAGTTTGGGGGTGATGCTATAGGCAACCTTTCTATGAGGTGTGGAAGCAACAGGTCACTGCAAGCAACTTCCATGTAGAGTATCATGCATCAGAATTTGAAAGGCTCTATCCTGACTCACTATTTGGGGGTTGGGTGTGTGAGTGTTTTTGTCCTGCAATGTGCCTTATGGAGCAGCCTAGCAAGCAGCTGCTATTGTCCTTTTCTTCTCTCATGTTTCCAGGTGAAACTCTTAGCATCATAGATGCTGCCCCTGTGACTCATTGCTCTTAGCTTCTTTAAGTAGCTGGAAAGTTGCCTTTCTTTCAGTCAGTTGCCTGCTGACTGTCTGTAGAGTTTGAACTCTAAAGAGTTAAATGGTTGCTCTAGTATTTGGCTGCTGGGGCTGACTTCTCTTGCCTTGGGGCTTCTCTGTCTTTGCTTAGCTCTGTCCAACCAAAATATCTTTGCTGAATCTTTTTTCTCTTATGTTTCTTTTCTCTCTTCTTTTAAGTTGCCCAGAATGGTCAGCCCCCACTTTGTCTAAACTGCAAATGGAGTCAGCCTTGATTATCAAGGTTTCACTTATCTCTTCCTGTCAGTTCATAGTAAGCCACCTTCTTAACACTTGCACGTCATCACGTGCCCTTGTGAAAAGGTTTGGTTATTGCGTCCTATATGAGCAGTCAGTTCCCAGTAAAAGATTGTGCCATTTGAGAGAAGGAGGGGACAGGGCATAGGTTTGACATCTGTGTGATTGGGAACTGACAGTGCTAGGACTCCAAGGGACAAATGGGGAAAATAAGTAAAAATGGAGTCTAGTAAATGATTTAACTGTCCTGTAGATGTGGTTGGCACTAACAGCATAGATGACAGCCTGGTAGCAAAAGAATTCAAAGGAAGTAGGTGGAGAACAGGTAAGAAAAAGGAAGTTGTAAAAGCAAGAAACAAAAACATGAAAAAAAATTACCAAGCTTTTGGTGAGGCAAAAGTATATAGGGAAGTAGTAGAGGCTTGGGGGGGGGGGGGAGAAGGACTACAGAAAATTTTTTGAATGAAGGATGTGAATAAAGAGAGCAGAAGGCACCTTTCTGATTTGTGAAGTGTAGATCTAACAGAGCTTCATGTGTGTGCTGACCCTGCTGACATCTGCACAAGAACCTGGCTGACTTGGCACAGAAAGGGAGAGGGGAGAACCAGGAGGCAACAATGGAAGGGATGTCTGGAAGGAGCAAGATGGAGAAGGAGACAATCTCTGGGAAGGGAAAGAACATCAGTCAGTGGGTTGGATGTAGGGAAAGTGTGGGGAAATGCAGAAGGGAAAAATTAAGTGACGAGACTCCTTTTGAGGAGGAACAAAATCCCAAAAGAAATGCAATGCTTTTAACATTTTTATTCTTTGATGTAAAAACAACCCCCAAAATATTCAACATGCTTTCCTCCTAGGTGTGTGATTGGAGAGGTGGGTTGGAGAATGAATCATAGATGTCTCATGGTTCTAGGATAGAGTGTGTGAAAAAGACTGTAACCAGTATTGACACTGTCTGTTGAACACTGAGTATGTTTTTGTGCCTGATGGGAAATCTGTGTTTATTTGAGGCAGAGGATTTTCAGTGTGTGCGTGTTGATTAAGGACTGTGCAGCAGCTTCATTTTACTTAGCTGAAAAGAAAAAAGTGTTCTCTTTGGGTTCACTTGCTAATATTTGAGTTTCTGCATTTACATTTCCACATGTATTTTTCCTTCCCTATTTCTATGGATCTAATCCAGCTGGACTAAAAAGGGATCTGACTGCTTACAACAGTCAAACTGATTTGACGCAAAGTACTGTCACATGCATGGAGTAAGCACTTAGGTGAAAGACATTTTCTCTTCTAATCCTTCAGTTGTATTAATCTTAGGTGTTGCTTGCAACAATAGCAAATAAAAAAGTACTCAAATAGAATAATGATTTCTTTTAATTGGTAGTATCCTTTAATGGAATATAATTTGCCAATGCCAAATTATTTTTGGATTTTTGGATCAAAGACAAATAGCAAGAAAGATTTGTAATTTTTTGTTAATTTTAAGTGTGCTTAAAATCAGTGTAAGATCTGTTAAAAAACAAGTGCCAAGTTTCTGAATTTTAAAGCCTTCTAGGAAAGAGGATGCCAATCTTTAAATGCCTTGATCCCATTCACTTTTTAAAAAAAATTATGTATAGTTATATATAAACACATACATCTGTGTTCATGGTGAAAAGGTTTGAAGAATTGTATCATTTTGGCACTTAAATTATTGGACAGGCTAATTATTCATAATGAGAAGAAACACGTGGTTCAGTTATATAGAGCATTGCAGGAAATTAAGAACATGGAAAAAGCATTGAGAAAAAATGAGGAGGGCACAGGTTTGTATGGGATAAGGAGATAATGTTCCTTTCATCTCTTCTACAAATCCTACAGTCTGACCAAGTTCCTGGGGAGGAGTCAATGTGCACCTTGTGAATAGAAGGACAAAGCATGGATATATGAATTGGGAAGAGAGGATCTTGTGGGGAGAGCATGGTTGCGTCTGCTCTTGGTTCATTTCCTTCTCCGGGGGAAATGGTGGACTTGGCAAGAAGATTTATGTCGACTCTTGCCACTTTTCTTGTTGATGCCACTGCTTTACAAAGTCCCTAACTACATTTTCTTTGGTTAAAACTAGGAATTAGAATCCTACCTTCTATCAAATGACCAGCCTGAGGCTAGGATTTGACACTGGGTATCCTCATCCCTCCTTTGCTTCTCTGGACAGAGAAGTAGAGCCTCGTGTTTCCCTTGGAAGAGCTTGGCTTTCTCTGCTTGGTGTGACAGTGGAGGGTCTCTTGGGCAGCTGATGTTGGCTGGTGCTGCCTGCTGTCTGTGATGAGGTGTTGGAGGTTTTCTTTTTGGGAGTTGGTATGGGAGTGAGGAAGGAGTGAGGCCCAGCAACTCTGCTGAGGATTGAAAGGGAAGGACAAGTGTGTATGATGCAATTTCTTAGTCTGTACAACAATTCTGTAAATTTAAATTATGAGGTCTCCCTATGATTCTTCCCTTCCCTGATGAGGAAGGAGAGGAAGTTGAGAATGCAAGGAAACACTGTATATGCAGACTGAGACCTTGAAGCCACCAGTGAATCTGTATGTTGAAAGAAATGTGTTGTCAAAGCAAGACTATAGGAAGACTAGAGATCCTACTGCCTTCTTCAGATGGGCGAGCTTTGTCACATTGGGTGGGGTTTTTCTGTACAAATTTGTTGATGAGGCTCCCCAACCTCCCCCTAACAACTGAGATCAGTTTGCTGATAATAATTAGCACTCTGCTGTCTTATTTGTCTCTGATTTAGTGGGCGTGATTCTATTTCTTCCATATGGCATTTCCTTCTGCATGAACTAAAACCAATGTGGAGTGGTAAGGGCAGTAGGTGTCTCTTCTGAAGACAGCAGACATTCACTGTATTCTTTTTGGGGAGGGCTCACGCTGAATTATTGGTTCATGCATCAAGCTAGTGGCTTAAAGAATTAACAACTGATCATCCCAGAAGACAAAGAACAGGGCATGTGTTTTTGCCATCAGTGCAGCTGCTTTTGCATTGATAATGGCTAGATGAGGGTGGACTTCAGCTGAGCATGTCTCCTGTTTCTTTGAGATAGATGGGAGACACTTCAAATTTGTGTGAGCTCTCTTTGGGTGTCAACTGTTGAAATATATGGTGGTGAATTATACCCATGCAAGATGTATGAAATAAACTAGATACTTCTTGTCGTATTGTTCTCTGGTTTCCATGTTTCTCTCTTTAGCCAAATGCTTCCTTTTGCTGGGGGCTGTGCTGCCTGTAGCATGTTCTCCTCATCTGAGACTCAAATGACACCTGGTTTCTTGGCACTGCACCAAGACAAAGACACACTGCTTTACTGGGGACTGTGGTACAACACTTACTGGGAATAATGCAGTTAGACTGTGTGAGAAGAGAGTATACGATCCTCCCTCCAGTTCCTGTGAGATATATCATCTAAAGAAGTATATGGAGAAACCAGCAGAACCCTCACAGTAAAAGCCACACTAGAGCCAACCACTGTCAAAAGCAGAAAGAAGCTGCTTCCCTGCCATCTGCTGGGGCTTCTCATATCCCTGTGTCATGCTTTCATTCTTTTGTGTCTTCAAGGTTTGGAAAACATTTTCCACCTGGTCTTTTTGCTGTGGGCACAGTGCCAAAGGGCACACCTGATTAGTGTACAGGGTCACCCCAGGAGACCTGCATTAAGATTGAACCCAAGTCCAAGGCATAGCACATTTGATGAGCTGTGCTTTTCCCTAAGGGTCTTTTTTCCCCATATAACAAAATAGCTCTCACAGATTGGTGTGACTGATGATATCCACTCAGGAGGAGCAAATGCTGTGAAGACAAACAGTTTGGCATGGATAAAAGTAGAAGTGTTTTGGGATGAAGCCAAACAGTGAAATAGAAATGCTTCAGGTTGTGTCTGCCATCAGTTAAGGTCCTGGGAGCTGTGGGTCAGCACAGCTTCCTTTTGAATTGCAGTCCTTGATTTTCATTATGATATTGTAGCTGATTTATTTATTTTGTTATGACCATTATGTCTGTCACCTTGCCCCATCTGCCTTCACTGAGTATCCCTGATTTCTCAGCCTTCATAGTTGAATTGAGCACTGCCTTCTTTCTCAGACTGACCAGGCAGTGCTTATGTACAATGAGTAGAGATGGGTAGAGTGGTGATGGGGAAAGCTGGCCAGCTTTAGCCAGCCCTGAGTAGAGGAGAAGAGTGTGTTTCCTTGGGCTAAGCTTCTGTTTTGCCTTTTTTCTCACTGCTCACTGCTTTCTTGACTGTTCTCTATGGTGTCATCTCCTTTAATCCTTGTGCAGCAAAGGTTAATGTTAATGCTGTATTATGAAGGAAGGAGTCCCTGCTGGTACAGGAAAAGAATCATTTAATAAAAAAGTAATCATTGATCAGTGGCTCCAATCTGTCAAATGTCACTTATTGATCCACCTCTCACCGTGAATCAGGCCCTCTGTTTTAATGACCTAATTCCCAGGTAAGTCTCTCTGTTATTTGGCAGAAGTGGTGCTAGGAAACCCTTGCTTCTGACAGAAATGACACTTTTGGCGTGTCATGGCAGGCGGGAGAAAAAGAAGTGATCTCAGCTATCCATGCTTTAACATACTGCTAGTCCTGCTTGTTTCACACATTTGTTGTCTCAAGGAACTCAAAAGTTGCAAGGATCATGGAGGTTAAGTGTTCTTTTGCTGCTGGGGAAATCTTTTCAGGCCAGAACTGAAGTACAGTAACAGGGGCAATGCAGAGGCAGGTAAGATATTTGTGAAGCTGTAATTATTTCTTTTGCCCTAGTTTAGTTTGGAAGTAGTAAGGGCAAATATAAGAGAAGGCTCCAAATACCAATTTTTCTTAAAAGTTTCTGGAAGGCATTTCTCCTCCTTCTGTCCCTCTAATATGAGCTGTAGGAGGGCACACAATGATTTGTAAAGATGTCACATTTCTGAGAGGTTACAGAGAAATTGAAGAGCAGTGTGTCATCCGCTCACTGTAAAGGATAGCATTCACCAGCACTTCTAGTGTGATATCCCAGTAAAAACCTCGAGATGTAAAAATCCTATGGGCTCAACTTGCTCTGTGCTTGTAGGAAGATAAGTTTTACATAATTCTCTGCAAATTCCATGCAGATGCTGGTTGCCAAAGGCTGCTGCACCTGGATGAGAGCATTCCTACTTGCCATGTCTCTCACTTGGTACCCTATTCCCATGCAGTACAGAAATACATAATCCCGTGTTTTGCATAGAGTCTTTTTATAGGCATACTAAAAGTGGCATTAAAAATATAGGACTTAATATATCCTTTGCTGCAAAGGTTGCTACATGTAATATTCATATTGTTCTAGAGTGCATGTGCACAGGTAAGCTGGGTAGCTCAAAAAGGCTGCTGCCTGCAATGCATATCTAAATGGAAAGAGCAAGAGGAACCCAGGCCAGAAGGGCTGTGGCATAAACTGACAGCCTTGGAAACTGAGATGATATTTCATGACATGATGCTGTAAAGTTAATAGAATTAACCAGGGTTTATGTCTTTATCTACAATTTCAGTTTCTGAAACAGGATGCAGAGGCTTGATCTGAACCAGAGCAGGAGCATGCTGGACTGGAGAAGAAAAGTGTGAGTTTCTGTGGCAGTTTGCATCTGCAGTGGTGTAGACATCATTGAGGCTTTGTCCTGTGCTCCAAATCTCAGCAAAACACAGAGGAAGTTCACATGTCTTTCAGAAATGCCCAGGTTAAACTTCAGGAAAAAAGAGCAGCTCAAAATTCTATCTTCAGGACTTGTTGGTGTCTTTGATTACAAAACATCCCATCTTAAGTATCAAATAAAAGGTCTGGAATAAAAGTACTTTCTAGCCTTACTGAAGCCAATAAAAATTGCTTCTGACTTCAATAGTGCTGAATATTGCCTTATTTCCCCTAATTCTTTGTATAACATTAGTCACCATCTTCTCCCACAGTTCTAGAGCAGACTCTACTCTAGAACTGTGTGCATCTGAGAACTACAGTAACTGGGGACGTTCTATCTTTGGCTGCAACTGTGACTTCTGGCCTTTCCCGCAGTCTTGATGAAGTAATGAAGATCTCTAGTTTGTTTCTTTGTACCATCTTGGCTGCTTTGCTCTTAGAGGCTGATATTTAGCTCCCAAAGCATTTCTTCTTGAATGTCATATACCTCACTGGAATTTCCCAAGACATGTTGTTGTATCGATACCCTCTGCAGGCAAGGCCAATTTGTACAGTAGTATTTCACCATGTGCTGGAAATGGAGGTCACTGATTTTCTACTTCTTTTCTTTTGTGAGACCAGGTATGTCAGGCACCTCTCTGATATTCCACGGGAACCAAGTTCTCAAAGATTTGGTAGTGTGTGTGTCTGTCTGGTCTGTCTTCAAGCAGATGTGTAGAGTTAAAGAAAGGCTATAAGAATTCCCTGTGGATTTCATTGCAAGCTGCTGGAGCGATTAATGAATAGCAGCAGGGTGCTATGTGGGTGTTTGCTCCAAGGCTGTCTCTGATTATACAGGACAGGGACTTGCACTTTTTCACACAGAAAAAAACTGAAACAGTAGTATTTTTCTTGGGGATTTTTTTTCTCTAATAGAATGAACATGCTGACTTATGGAAGAGGAGTGCTGTTCCTCACCGGTGCGTGGGTATCAGATGAAGCCTGTACTACTGAGCTACTCAGTGCTGTGGTTCACTGCAGACTACATGCGTAAAGAAAGATTTTGGAGAAGGAGGTTCTGCTCTGGCTTCTCTCAGGGTATATTATTTTCTATGGTTATTGATGGTCTTGTAACTCTCAAGTGACAGTGCAGAGTGGAGTCCTTAAGTGAGTTACAAAAGGCTATCAATAACTTGGAAATAATGTACCAAAAGCTGGTCCCTCTTAAACCCAGTTAAAAGCAAACCCTGGTTTTAGTCTTTCTGTTGATAGAGTTTGTGTTTTGGTTAGGTTTTCACTTAAGGTCCTGGGGTGACCAGGGTGGCTGGCTATGCTGTGGAAAACAACTGCTTTGGAAGTGGGCAGAGGGCAGGCCTGGGAATGGAAAAGGAACTTGATTCTTTTTATTATGACAGTTGAAGGGAGGAGGAAGGAGGAAATTAATTCCAAGGCCTGCAGCGCAGAGAACACAAAAATATGGACATGAAGTAGTTTGTGGGGCATGTGACATGAAAGGAACACAGTCTACTTTTTACTGCTGGTCCTCAGCTTTGGGGTTCAGGATCTCCTCCAGTGGTGGAGGAGAGTGTTCATCTTCACAGCATCTGATGCAGACCAAGAGGTTATTCTCATGCAGTTGACTTGGCAGTACCATCAGCTATCAACACAATAGAAGATAGTGCTGCAATGATAGGCAGGCCAGGGAAAGAGGAAACAACTGAAACTTTTTTTTTGATTTACATAAGCGTTAAATAGTTTGTAGCTATATAATACAACCATTGGCAAAGCAGGTGAAGAATAGGATTTACTGTTTTATCTTTGGACAGGTTTTGATCATGGAATTGCTCTGTTACCTCTAGAGAACTTAATGACACACAGTTCACTAATTATTTGTGCTGGTTTGGACAAATTTGGAAATACATCCTCTGAGAGAAGGCAGGTTACAACCAGCCCTCCCCCACCAGGTTCAGGAAAAAATAAATTTTCCTCGAAGGAAAGTGAAAGAGATATGAAATATTTATTTAACAAACACACAGGGAAAGGACAACAATGGTAAATAATAAAACCTCTCACTCTGCTGAGAGAAACCTGGGAAAATTTCAGAGTCCTTCCATAGATCTCTCTCCCCCTCCTTGGAGCTGGGTCATGGGATCACCTCGGGGCCTTGGTGGAAAGTCCTCCCGATGTATTCTGATGTTGAAAACAGTCCAGCAGAGAAGAAGGGAAAAATCAGAGTCCCAGGAAAACAAAGTTCAACTCTCCAGAGGAAAGGAGCTAAAAAACTGGCCGAAAGCTGGCTGAAAAAAACAAGCCGGGTGCTTCCTCCCACTCCCACCACTGCTGTTAGAGCAAGAGGAGTCTGTGTGTATATCTGTGTGTCCTTGAAACGAAAACTGCTTTGAAGAGTTTGCTCAGTTTTTTCTCTCCCTCCTCTCAGGCTCAGTTTAAAGGCATAGAAAGGCACAAAATTAATTTTTGGGCATAGAACAGTGATATGGGGTACAACATCATAAAGTCACCCCAAGACAATGGCCAAACTGGATAGAGTTAAGTAGAGGCACCATACACTATGGCCAGTTTATTTTGAAAGATGATTGTTGCCGTTAAATTAAGTAGAACAACCCATCAATGACATAAATTTTTAAATTTTTAAATTTTGTGTTTTATTTTTAATGCTTTTTATATGCGTAAAAAAAAAAAGCTCTCAAACTAATCACAGTACACCTTTAAAATGTCCTGGCCTGTATCATGACCCTTGATCATGATAGTGTCAACCTTAACAGCTTTATGCATCTGTAAAACAGAAGTTGTGTTGGTTTAGCCCCTTTCCTGATACTGAGGAGTTAAATTTTGCAACACACAGTCAATTGCTTTAGAGTAACATATGAGGCACCAGTTGGTCAATAGTCACCATCCTGGTGGACACTACTAGCTTTTGATGAATATAAGGTAACCTCATTTGCCTTAAGCCTTTCTTGTTATGAGCTGAATTAAATTGGATTTTTTTTCTATTGACCAAGGACATAAACCCATGAGCCCTTCAGCTGATGAGTGCTGCCTCCATAAGCCATAGTGCCTTAACTGTGTGTCCATGCCCCTGACAGTTACCCACACATCATAGTCCTCCATGCAGCACTCTCTTCTGCAGTATTTTTCCTAGCTTATACAAAGAGACTTTTGCATCAGAGACTTAGTACAAACAGGCTGTGATTGACCTTTTAAACCAAACAAGCTTGCATGTTTCCAATATGAAGAGACAGCAGACAAGCCTCTGGCTTGAGGCATTAAATGGAGAGGAAAGGGAGGGATAAATATCAGAGGAGCAGGAATAAAGAACATAGCCTTGCTATGTGGGGCAGAGAAAAAACCACAACTTCTGCTTGCTTTGTCAGTATGTCTGACGTGTTGCAAGACACTTTGTAGTGGGAGTTTCTGCTCTGTGGAGGAAGGAGAAGGAATGTGCCTGTGTGTATTTGTAGACCATAAATATTTGTTTTGTGCAGGTTTTAGATACTCTCATCTGAAGATCCTCAGAGTTCTTCTCAGATTGACTTGGCATCTGTTCAGCCACACAGAGGACTTGTGTGCATGTAAATTGTGCTGTAAGAGTCCATGCTCTCTTGTGCTCTTTTGGGTTACCTCTAGGCAAGGAAGGTTTAAATTTCATCTGGGAGTTAAAAAAGGATGATGCACTGAATTAATATCATATATGTGTTCTGGCCATTGCCCATCCTGATTATTTTGCTCACTTTGCCCACATTAGAGACTGCACTTCTCTGGGGGCATTTTCTAGAGGAAGCTCAACTACCACTCTACTCTTGTATTTTAAGGGATTCAACGTATTTTGTCCCTGGAGTGGGTGGGGCTGAGTCCCCGAAGACTTTCTGGGCAGAGCACTCGCTTACCAACAACTCTTACCAACACGCAGAGGGCAGTTGGTAAGGTGGACCATAAATGCAGGAGGTGAAATGTGGGTGAGGCAGGTATTGTGCCTTGCCTATTCCTATGAAGGGCTTCTAAAAGTCATAACTATGATTATGCATGGTTATTCTTTGAAAGTTGTCCATAAGACTGCAACTACAGTCTGTTAATGCTTTCTTAGGATAAGTGCTTTTTACCCCTTAATGCTAAACTATGTTTACTATATTTACTTTGCACCTTTGACTTCTAGTTTTCTATTCTTTATCTAGGGACCAACATTTCTCCAGATCATGTTAAATGATGACAAATGCAAAAACCAGTGCTGTGAAGGTGTCTCTGGGCTCTTACCTGGTACAGATCAGATATTTTGGAGTTTACAGTTTACCTTTGCATGAGTCCTAGGTCAGGGTTGTGTTTCTTGGTGTCTTTGTTTCCACTGGCATAGTGCAGGTGTTTTTAATTTAGGATGAGAATAATGTTGATAAACACACTCATGTTTAGTTGTTGCTGAGCAGTGCTTACACTAAGACAGGGACTTTGCAGCTTCTTATACTGCCCCACAAGTGAGTAGGCTGGGGGTAAACAAGATACTGTGAGGGGAAGCAGCCAGGGCAGCTGACCCAAACTAGTCAAAGAGATATTCCTTACCAGATGGTGTCATGCTGGACAACAAAACCGTGTGGAGTTGGCTGGCAGGGTGTTGGTCTGCTGCCTGGGGACTGTCTGGGCATCAGCCAGTGGGTGATGAACAATTGCATATGCATCACTTGTTTTGTATATTCTTTTGTCATCATTATTATTTTTTTCCTTCCTTCCTTTTCTGTCCTATTGAACTGTCTTTATCTCAACCCAGGAGTTTTACCTTTTTTGTGATTCTCTCCCCCATCCCACTGTGGGGTTGTGAACAAAAGGCTGTGTGGTGTTTAGCTGCCTGCTGTTTTAAACCACAACCGTCCTTTTGGTGCTCCATGTGTGGTACTAAGGGTTGAAATAAAGACAGAGCTGACAAGACCATGTTAAAACAAATTCATTATAAGCATTCATTATATTAGTTTAGTAGTCACTGGTCACAATGTTGATTTATTTGCTCTCAGAGGTGGTGTTCTTGGTTTCTGAGCTGTGTTGTGTAACACCTTACTTGCTGTCTGTATATCCTGTTGGGTTACCTCTGTCTCTTTGGGGGCTGGTTTAAGATTATAATGTTGCTATACTGAGTAACGCTGCCTTATGATATGATAAAATTACTGGTCATGTGACTTATCTGGTATTTGTACTCAGCACTGCCATAATCTCTATACTTCATGAACCATCTCTTGGAAAATATTAATAATTACACTACCTTTTCTCCCCAGAGAGCCAGTCTCTAGGGGGAGACAGAGGGGAACACTTTCCCCTGCTCCTTCATCTTCTCCCTCTCTTCCAGGCTATTTACAATAGATCTTGAGAATTTTTAATATCCTTGGGATGTTCAAACCAGCATATTCCTATTGCTATAGGTCCTGAATGTGTTTCAGGTCTTGTTTAAGATTAAACAGCTATTTAGGAATAGTATTCAGAGATCTGCCCTGGGGCTGGACAGCTATGAGTGAAAGGGTGTGTGGGATAGTATGGGGAAGTTCCTAGGACAGCAAACACCTCCCCTGTTTTGGAACTTCACCCCTGAACGAGTGTAGAATCCTGAAAAACTAGTTAAACATCTGTAAAAAGTGTGCTGTCACCCTTGCAACTCCAGAGACACAAATCAGTGCAACATGCTTCGGCCTGGCCCGTGCCTACTTCAGTGCTGCTCAGTACCCTCACGGGGAAGAGAAGGTCTCTGGATCTGATGACAAAATGACAGACCCTGTGATTACTCAAACCCTGGTGACAGGCACTGCAGCTAAATGAAAGAACTGACCTGTGCTGGTATCAGTTGCCCCTATACAAAAGAAGAAATATTGGATGCAGAAGTCAGCTGATGTAGTAAGGGAAGAAACCCCCAATAATGGGAAGGAGGAAGAAATGGACAAGGCAGGCTATTCCAAAGCAGGGCCATCATGAGAAGAGGAGGAGGAAGAGGCAGAACATATCTGATCCCGATCCCTGAAAAAGCTGTGAGATAAGCAAAAAGATCACAGCCATTGTTGAGGTGAGCACATTGTCACCAATGCTGGAATAATGGGGCTAGTAGCCTGGAATCAGAGGGTAGGAAAGCCAAGCAATTGGGATCCCTTCCTAGGGAAGGAGGCATTGACAAAGTGATTGCAAAAGAGGCACAAGCCCTCTGCCTCTGAAAGTGACTCCTGCTTTGTATGAAGGAAAGGTATCCCTCCATGGAGTATATAGGCATAGGCACCCAGGCAAATGGGCAACTATGGAAAGTGGTATCTGGTACCTGAGGGAATTAGTTGTGCTGGAGGTGATTTTTAATGACCTGGACAACGATCAGTTATCCAAGGATTCAGACGAAGTCAAATGTACACAACCTGTGCGGTGCAAGTTTGTACAGAGTGCCCCGTGTTGCGTGCCAACTCATTGGTAGTAGTGACCTGGAAAGATCACTACTGGAGAGGGACACATGGTGGATGCATTGGCTGGTCAACTCCAGCAATACTAAGAAAGTCTCTCTTCCTCTTATTTGGTCTGTGTCTCAGCTGTGGAAAAACTGTCACAGCAATTAAAAACCAGTATGTTCTACTTGTCACTTCTATGGACCAGTATCTGAGCTATGTGGAGTAAGTGCTCCTCTGCTCAAGGTGGAGAACACAGTGGGAACACACCATGGGCCACCTGTGATTTTACCTGTGTGACCACAGAAGGCACATCAAGGAGTGGGATAGAAAATCTGCCTCAACCCAGGAGGTAGAGTATGTGAGTTGTGAGGAAAAACAATCACAAAAAGGGGTTCTTTCCAGGAAAATTACTGACAAGAAAAGTGGCCAGTGCTCTACCTCTGTACTGATTCATGGTTACCTTGGGGGGGGGTGTGTGCTACAGCAATGGAAGCAGAGAAACTGACAGGACAGACAAAACCCCTTTGGGTTGCTGGGTTGCGGCAAGATGTTGCTGCCTGGGGAGAGAACCTAGTTGTGAAAGTACATCATGTAGATGCTCATGACTCAAGAGTCACCAGTGAAGACTATCAGAACAACAGGCATATGGATCAGACTGCTAAGACTGAAGTAGCTCAGATAGATCTGGACTGGCAACACAAAGGTGAATTATTTCCAGCTTGGTGGGTCCATGATACCCCAGGTCACTGAGGAAGAGATGCAACATATAGGTGGGCTTGTGATTGAGAGGTGGGCTTGACCATGGACACTATTGCACAGGTTATTCATGAATGTGAAACGTGTGCTGTGATCAAGCAGGCCAAGTTGTTAAAGCCTCTGTGGTGTGGTGAACGATGGTCATAATATAAATATGGGGAGGCCTGGCAGACCGGTTGTATCTCACACTCAGAAACCCATCAAGGCAAGCACTAAGTCCTTACAATTGTGCAAACAGCCACCAGTTGGCTGGAAACACATCCTGTGCCACATGCTACCACCTAAAACAGTTCTGTGCCTTGAAAAACAAGTCTTATGGTGACATGACACCTCAGAAAGAATTGAGTCAGACAATGGACTCATTCTCAAAACAACCTCATAGAGACCTGGGCCAAAGAGTCTGCCATTGATTTGGTAGTCACATTCCCTGTCATGCACCAGCCTCTGGGGAAATCAAATGATACAATGGACTGTTAAAGACTACTAAGACACTGAGAGTAATGGGTGGTGGCATCTTCAAACACTGGAACACACTTTTAGCAAAAGCCATGTGGTTGGCTAACACTAGAGCATCTACCCCTCCCATGGTGGGGGGAGTGAGTGAACAGCCATGGGGTGTTTAGCTGCCTGCTGGGTAAAACTGCAACACCTGGCTGGGAAAATACTTGAGATCTGAATCAGCTGTCAGGTTTTAAGTGCTGAGTAAATGTGAGTAGAATTTCAGGTTTTCTCTTGATGTTCTATCATTTTTACCTTGCCTTGTGATCCATGAATTTTAAGGCCAAAAGTGGCTATTGTGATGATCTACTCCAATTGCCTGTGTAATGGAAGCTGTATGAGCTACAGCATATGCTTATATAGTGAAGCTATTTTGGAGACTTGAAACATTTTTGGGAACAGTACACTGGAGACAGTTTCTCTTCCTCACCATCCTTCAGCCTTGTCTTAAATACTTTCTGATAGTTATTGGCTCTTTGGAACTCAGACAATGCATTTTTGTGGTTTTTTTCACAATATTTACCTTGATCAGGGTAGGAACACAGACTGCAGAGGACCTTCTGAGTCCTATGGCATGCAGATGTGTATCTTCTACAGAAAATAATCCCCTGTATTTTTTTGATGTCTGCCAGCTTTCTGGGTGGATGGCCATTTCAGAACTGCACTGTGCTGATTGTTAGAAATACTATTTTAATTCCCAGTGTACTCGTTCTTATAGCCAGTTTGTGCACCTTTCTTCTGGTGTCAGTATTCTTCGGATTAAATAAATCTCTCTTCTTTCCTGTCTTTAAAGTATTTATAGTCAGTAGTCATTTCTATTTGCCTTCATCTTGTTAGGCTTGAAGTGCCATGTCGTCTCAGTCTTTTCTTGTGAAATAGGCTCAGAGTTGTCTTGTTCATCCTCAGAGGCTTTCTCAAAACTTGGTTTCCTCCTTCATGAGCAGAGGTGATTGGAATAGTATGTGCAGTTTTAGAGCAGGTCTAAGCAGTGTGATGTGTTAGAACTTCTGGGTGCTGCTCTAAGACAATTCATTGCCAGCTTTGTGTGCAGATCCACCTGTTAGGACTAAGCACATTTTAAATGTCTGCACAAACTGTGTTAGCTCATGTGATGTCTGTAAAGAAAAAGGATCTGTTTCCATGGCATGGATGATGGATGTTGGTCCTTGTGGTGACATGGACTCAACTTCTGCTCCAGAGGCATTGGTGGAATTTCCTCAGCCCTGTAGCTGGGGATAAAGATGTAAACTGGACAAGTCAGATTTAATTCAGAAGCCAGCAGTCTGAATTTAGTTCTGAAGCCAGCATACCTGCTGCTTCCTATTAATGCATCTATTTTAAGCATCTACTTAATGTAATTCCATGGCCAAATCGATTTATGAGGTCTAATAACCAGATAGACAATACATATAGTGAAAAATAGGTCCTCCTTTAGTGTAATTGAGGGTAACACTTTCCTTGATGTTTTGTGGATCTGAACACATCTGCTTCCTGAGAACATGGTATAGTTATATGTAACACTTCACATATGAACCTAAGTGTGCCTTAAATGAAGATAGGAATGAAATGGTTACATATAAATGCACTTGTAATGTGAGATTATATACACATATTAAACTATTTAAATATTTTGTTGATGATTAAGAATGTATATTGTGATAATGAATATTATGGAAATTCTCATAATCTAAGGGAAAATTGGTGACCTGCTACACCACTTAGACACATACAAGTCTATGGGGCTGGATTGATCCACCCAAGGCTACTGAAGGAGCTGGCTGAAGTGCTCATCAGGCTGATTTCCATAATTTATAAGCAGTCTTGGCTAACTGGGGAAGTTCCACTTGACTGGAGATTGGAAAACATGATGGCCACCTACAAGAAGGGCCAGAAGCAGGATCCAAGGAAATTACAGTCCTGTCAGCCTGACCTTGGTGCCAGGGAAGATTATGGAGCAGATCATCTTGAGTGCCATCATGTGGCATGTGCAGGACAACCAGGGGATCAGGCCCAGCCAGCAGGGATTTAGGAAAGGCAGAGTCCTGTTTTACCAACCTGATCTCCTTCTGTGACAAGGTGACCCGCTTCATGGATGAGGGGAAGGCTGTGGATTATTGTCAACTGGAATGGTTGAGTCATCATCCCTTGAAGTATTTATAAGAGACTGGATGTGGCACTTAGGGACATGGTTTAATGGTGGACTTAGCAATGCTGAGTCAATGGTTCAACTCTGTGATCTTGGAGTGCTTTTCCAAACTAGACAATTCTATGGTCCTCTAATTCTGTAGCCCTATTGTGTTTGCATATCACCATATAGTGAGATAATATAACAGAGAGTTTAAGTACCCAAAGTTTGGAAATCGAGAATTTCTGTTTCTATAACACTATCAAACCTCTCTTTTCCATGTGATGTGTTTAAGCCACAATTAAGATAAAATCCACAGGAAAACACAAGATCTTACATCTGTACTTGGGGCTATATCATGGTCATGATGGGAACTGGGTGTCCATAATCTCTGAATTTTACATGATTAAATAATAAATACATTTGCACTGTATATGGCACAATTGTAAAAGAAAGGGTCTGCAAGGAAAAAATCATTAGTTATAGCGTGCTGTGGTTGCATTTCTTGATACTGTGATGGTTTCCTTGTTTGAGTTTGAAACTGTGATGAATGAAGAGGTGCCAGGACGCTATGATATGTGCCTCACCCCCTTAGCAAATGTTGCATATTGTCTTTTATCCTAAGAAGAAGAGGGCCTGTTACACTAGAGGGTTTTCCATTTGAGCAGATAAAGGTGTATATACCACGACCAAGTGGTTAGAAGCTGAAATAGATTAATTTTGACTAGAAATAAGGTGCCCATTTTTAACAACTATGATAATTAGGCCCTGAAAAAATGTTCCAGGAGTTGTTATGAACTCTCCATTAACAGAAGTCTCTAGGACAGGAGTGGATTTTTTTTTTTGCCCTGCTTCAAACAGAAATTAATTCAGAGAAGTTCTCAGAGTAGGTGACCCCCAGGGATGGTCTTTGGCTTTGTAATTTGTGAATCCTCCTTAAGTCATATTCCAACCTTGGTTATACAAAAAATGGTGATCTTTGTGGTTGACAGACACAGGAAAGTGTTTCTTCCACATGGTCCCTGTATGACACTGGGAATCACAAAAATTGTCTATCTTGCATTCTAGCTATAAAATTGGTGTAGTATATTTTTCCTTATATGGGCGTAGAGAATTGAGATGCTTCTGTGCAGAGAAGCTTGGAATCTATAGGGCTGATTCCCTCTGAGTCACACTGGGTGTTTTTCCTTAAATATTTGCAAGTAGGATTTGGAGACACTTGTCTTCAGTGTTGAATAGAAATGTATCATCTGCCAGAATGTGGTAGGGTGGAGGTAGATTGGGTCACTTCATCTTTTGACTGTCCACATTTCTGGCATGTGTCTGTGGAGCACAGTGAGAGGATGAACCTGGCTGACATGACTGCTCTTTGATCCTTTCTTTATCTGCAAAAGCCTCTGCTCAGCAGTGTCAGGCTGACTGCAAACAGAAATGCAAGGGGAAAAAAAGAATCTCTCTGTTTCCGAGTGTATTTTTCTAGGCAATTCAAGATCCTTAACTGCCACTTCCTCATTAGTCCATTGTATCTGGGGGTATAATGGAAGCCAAGGATTGGAGTGGTGCTGATGCTGAAGATGGGAGGGCAATAAATAGACCTGAAAGCTATAGATAGTTTTTCAGACAAGTGCTTGAGATCTTCTTCACCCCTTCCATGTCTCTGGGAAGATGGCATAGGCACTGAAAGTCACCATGGCCCCTTAAAATGTGTGCACATAGAATTCATGGTCATTGAGTGCTTTGACATGGGCACTGAAAAACTTCCACCTGAACATGGTAGGGCAGAGCTAGTTTACATTTCTGCTTCATCACCAACATTTGGTTCTCTCTCACTCCCTTTCCTGCCTGCTGCATGTGTAAAGGAAGTTCTTAGTCCCTTTTGGCCTCGGGGTTGCCTTTCCCAGCTGCATACAGCACAGCGTGCTCAGCCTGCCACCATGCGCCATCAGCTTTTCAGGAGCTAATTGGATAAACTCTGCTCTAGAGCCCATTGAACTTGCCTGTAACAGCGCTTAATTAAAGTGCACAAAGTTTGAAGAGATAGCAAGTTAAGGCTTAATGCAATAACGAAATGGCACTATTCCACCATCTGCTTCCTTCAAGACGTTAATTGCTTCCACATATTTGTTTGTTTTAATTAGGAAAGAACCTTGATTAAAATGGAATGAGAAGGGGTAAGAGTGAAGGAAAGAAAGGCTGGGAGGAAGATGGGAGTGCAGGAGAGTGAGAAAGGAATGAAAGATGAAGGTTAACCATGCTGCTGAGTGCTGATCAGCAGCTGTGAAATAGCCACCTAGGAATAAATGTTTTGGCACTTGTGGATGCAGCTTGGACAGGCAACATGGTGTTGTGTCACTGAGAAACTCAGCCATAAAAGATGAAAGGAGTAAGTGAAAAAAGCAAAAGCATTTTCCATGGCGCAATCTGTGTTATAACTACTTCTTACCCACTTCTGCAGAATCTTCCCTGACTGTTCACTGTGACTGCAATGCTTTGTTTTTTCAGTCTTAAGTACTAACCCACATGGAAGGAAAGGTAAACAGACTTCTCCCATGTTTGCTTCTTCCCTCTTCCTTGAATTACCATCCGTCTGCATTAAGCTCATCTTGGAAAGACTTCTGTTTCTTATGAGAAGCTCCAGATAAAAGCACTTTCTAATGATTGATAACCATGTCTGCTTGAAGATGTCAGAATTTCCTGAATAGATGACTGATAAAAGAAAACAAATAATTAAAAAACTCATTCCCCCATATTCTTAAGTAGGAGCATTGGCTGAAACTTCAGGGATAGGAGGTTAGAAACTTTTAATTTGATTCATCTGACAATTGTCTATTCTCATTCTATTTCTTTCTCTCCATGTCTGTTTTTTCTCCTTCCTTTTCCCCCTTTTTACCCTCTTGAGAGTGAAGTCTGATTTCCCAAGCAAGTATCAATGTAATTAAAGTCAAACACAGCTCTTAAAAATGGAATCAACTAATTTATTTCCTGAGTCATTGGTATTTCGGACAGATTTTGATAATGGAAAAACATGAACCCAGGAGCATGAGGTGGGGATATTGTAGTCACTGAAATAACAAAATGTTTAATAGCGCGATCAGTAAAAATGCTTGTTTTACAGGAGACTATAGGCCTTGTGTTATTCTATTCTTGACATTCCTCCCCCATCCTCCTCTTTGAGAGAGGCTGCAGCTTTGACATACCCAAATCTACTGTCTTTTTTTTATATTGCACTTTGGATTTTTTCTAAAAATCTCTTTCACTAGTGGAATGTAGTTCCATTCCCCTTCAGCAAGTTTAAGAAAACTTGTGATCAAAGAAAAATCTTTTATTCACTTAATCTCTTACCCCAAAATAGAAAAAAATCATCACATGATTACCTTGAATAGATTGGTGAATGTTTTCTTTGATAACTGTGGAAAATGTGTTATTCCAACAGTTATTATACAGTAAATATGGATAAATATTTTGTGGCTGGGAGGTTTAGTACAAGGGTGGGAGCATGGCTTTTCACCTGTGGATCTCTGGTCCAAAATCAAGTGCTTTAATTTTGTCCTTACAATACAGTGTAATTGTTCCTTTGGGGCAGGATAGGAGACTCACTGGATCAATTCTAATCACATTGCTTAGTGTTATATACTTGAACACTTCCAAGATATAAGCTACAAAAGGACCAGAGGAGAATCCAGGTTAGCAGGAACTTCAGAGTAAACTGAGTGTACCTTGGTACTCAGTACTGAGGTACCTTGGTGTTTATTTTTTTTATCATCTCCTATTCCTAAATTAATTTGCTTTCCTTTTTGCATTATAAACCCCATCAATATCACAACTCAATATGATATAGCTTCTGGCTTCATGCAGTTCTGGTGACCCCACCTAGAAGCATGGAAAACATTCACCACACTCCAAGTGGTTTCATTGTGAAGAGACATGGAGTGGCTGGGGCTCCTCAGCTTATGAGAAGAGGGCTAGGGCGGGGAGTGCTGTAAAAGCCACAGTGGTCTGGAGAAGGGGGATGTGGCCTCCAGTTCTTGGGTTATAGCCAGGACTGAGTGGAGAGGAGGTGGATGGCTTGGCTAAAACTGAATGTGTGTTTAGGTGTTGAGAAGCAGGATGTAAAATGACTGACCAGGAGGTAGGCTTCCAGTCTGGCAGTGGGCAGTAGGAGATAGCACTGAAGCAAGATTCTGGTGAGGAGGAAAGGAGGAAGCACACACTAGTACCTCTTCATGCAAAGTTATTGCAAGACAGGCTGATTTCAATGTCTAGGGTCTTGTGTTTTGATTGTGAAAGTACTGAATGAGGATGTGCACTGGATGGGGTGGCTAAAGGCACTGATGTCTAGCTGGTCATAGGAAAAACCTTCAACTGCAGAATTTTCTCAGCCTAGTGTTGCAGAGTCTGTTGGGGATGAATGTCTAAAGAGGAAGATATCCCTGTGGGTTTTGGGATTCTTAGCTATTATGGGTGTGAAGATTAAGGGAAGTTTGTTCTTGAAGTCTGTGAAATCAATTGAATCACTGGGTTGTCCTTTTATTTTTTTTTCCCCAGCAGTGCTGCTTAAATAATTTTTTCTGACTTTATTGCCATTACCTACCTAAATAGCAAATATTCTACTGAACACTACTATTGCCTTCCTCCTCTGCTCAATCATGCATTCCTGTCTCTACGGTATTGTTACCTCAGACTTTATTTTCATCATCATGAAACAGCCTGCAGTCCTGTGGCTTAAAATCAACTAGTTGTGTAGTGAATGGCAGGTGTAGTTTGGTACAGTTGCAATCTTAATCTCTCCCACTAGTCAGAAAAAGCTATTGGGAATAGATATTTTAGGAGATATACTTTGAATGCCTCTAATTCTGTAGCTCTGGACAAGCAGTGTTTGCTGTAGTGAAGCTGTAAAGGATTCTCTTGGGAGTCATCTGACAGAAAGCCAAGAGTGAGCTGTAGTCCAAGACAACAGACTGGCTCAGTGCTGCAGAGTAACTGTACACCTTTATTGACATGTATTTTTTAAGAGGTGACTACTTCTAGCCTGTATTTGTGAGGTAATCGGAAGACCACAGTAGACTCATGGGTTTTTCATATCCTCTTCCCTTTTCATTTAATTCTGTAGGAAGTTCTACATTAGGGATTCTGTAAAAGCAGCTTACAATGATGTATGTCTTCCCTTTCCTGTGAACTATGGAGACACTTTTACTTTTTGCTGTAGTGTACATTGCACATGTTTGAAAACCAGCTGCTTTGAAAGCAGCTTTTCATTTTTTTAAATGATGTTCATAATTAAGTGAATCTAAAACCTCGTATTTTTTCACAACACAGACTTTGTAGATTTTTCCCTTTATTTAGATCTTAATTAAATGCATAGAGGGACTTTCTCCTGTTAGATGAATGTCTTTTTAACTTGCTTAATTTTTGCCTTTTAAAAGCCCCAGAAAAGTGGAGGAAGCAAGTTGAAATAGTTGTACTTAGCTGATCCTTAGCACTGAGCAATGCTGCATACAAGCAGCCTGCCTGGATTTATGTCTTTCTCTTCCTCTGAGCCTTTCAGATAGTTTAGATGACCACTGGTAACAATGGAGTTAAATGTTGACTGCCTGTTTTTGGAACCCCAGACATGACTTCTCCCTTAGGGAGTTTTGGGGGGAAAAGAGGGGTTGCAGTTCTCCTGACTGAGCAGTACATAAACTGTGGTCCCTGACTCCCATTTAAAACACAGAGCAGCCATTGTACAGATTCATTTGATTTGTGTTTAAATGGGGAAGGTGAGTGCCCCAGTTTCCTGTGCTGTATCACAGGAGGGAGGTATCGTATGGCTGGGCATGGCAGCCCCCAGGGAGGTGCAGACCATGTTAACTCTCCATGACTGAGCTCTTGTGCTCTGCAAAAGCTGTCTGGTGCAGGTGGAGTGAGAGGGCAGCTGGAGGTAGGTCAGGACTTGAGGCAGGTGAAGGCTTCCCCACTCCCCCACCATTGCCCTGTCTTTCTCCCTGCCTGCTGAGTAAACCTGTGTCTCTTTGGGACTGAGCCATCAGGAATAAGAGAAGAAAATATGCTGTGTTTTATAGATACATCTTCCCTTGCTTAATTTGAGAGCAGACTGTTAATGTCATAAAAGAAGATAGATTGTTCTTCTGTTAGCTTGCCTTTTGAGTGGTTTGAGCACTTCACGATGACTAATTAAACTTCACAATGTGGCTGCTGTAGTCCTAGCTATATCCCCTGAAAGAGCACTTTGCCTAAGGCCAACAGCTCATGAGCCTCCTTATTTTGACTCTTGCATGTACTCTGACTGCTAGAACATGAAGTTCATTGCATGAATCTTACTACTGTGCAGCAAAATACTGGCAGCCAAAACCTAGGTGCTATAGATAAAATGAGTTAAATTAATGTGTGATGGTTACATGAGGGAGAGGTTTGGCCTAGAATCTGGCAACTGGCAGGTTGCAGGAACCATCTGTTGCCTGTGGTATCAAGTGATCATTTTCATTAGTTACTTCTAAATCTCAGTTACTCAACGTAATTTGGAAGCAGAAGTTCTGCCAGGTTATTAGGAGCACTTCAGGTATCTTCCATATAAGTGTTGATTAGAAAAGCTTCTCCCTGTTTCTTCCAGACTTATTTTTGTACTCTTGACAGGTGTGGGGTGGGAGACTGGAGTGCTCAGTCTACCCAGGAATGAGTGCTCTCACTAGTGATTTTTTTTTTCCCACCCACATGCTTTAGCTACGTCCTAGGCAGAGAGTCTCCTTAGGTGTAAGGAGGAGTTGTACTGTTTTTTCTTTCCTTGCTTGCCTTATCAGTGGACAGCATAAAAATCATTGTGAGGGGGTTTTTGGTATTTAATTTAGAAACTGGGGCTATTCCTGCTGCATTTCTCTCATTGGCTTCCAGTTTGCCACCAGCTAGCAAAAGCTGTATGTGGAACAAGGAGGTGAAAATTGGTGCCAAAAAGGAGCGAGACCCATCCCTGCCTCATCACTGATCTCCGGAGCTATGCAGAACTTCCCAGACACATGCTGAGCTGAGTGCAGGGCTTGGTATGAAAGGGAAAAAGTGGGTGCTGTTAGCAAGAACTGCTCATAATGTTTTTGTCAAAATAATGGCTTTTCAGACTGTGAAAACAATGTTAGCAGAAAGGATGTATTATTCAGAATGTTCAGATTTTTTTTTTGTTGAGAGGGAGGGTAATACATTTAAAATTGATTTGAAATGAAAAGTTATGCAGTTGCTAGGAATGAAGCTATTTATATAGCAGTCTCAGTTTTCCCACTTCTATATTCCTTCCCTATTCTATACTCCTTTCCCAGAAGAAATAAAAATAAACTGCAAATAATGACTGGAAGTTACTATATCCAAAGCCAGGTAAATTAGAATGTTTCATTTTTTAAATTAAAAATAGAAAAATCAATTAAAGCACCTCAATATAATAAATGTTCTTTTGATTTTCATTAATGGCTTTCATAACAAACAATTATCCTTTGTCAGCTGTATTGCTAACCATACAGAGATTCATATTTAGTATGGCAAAGCAGAAAATACGTCCCATCCAGATATGGAGTACAGTATAGATATATTCCCAGAGCCCCTATTGCATCTACAACCTCAGAGACTCTGGCCTGTGGAGTTGCAGGAATTCAAGTATTTTCCTTGCTCTTTTTTTCTTTGTCTTTTTCTTTCTTTTCTATTTTTAAAGTATGTGAGTTTGTATCCTGGCTTGAGCAGGTTGAGTTGGGATTTTGAATTCGCAGTCCAGTCACTCAGAATGTCAATTGTCTTCCAGGGCACTGCACTGTGAGTCCCAAGGCTGGAAGCTCTTTAAAATACCATCTGACTTTTAAAGGAACATTTGCAGCTGAATATATATATTTTAAGTCTTTCTAAATCTACCAAGTGTGATTGATTTATCAATATGTAGCAACTAATGATTAAATAAAGAGACATGTCTTCTCCAGTGGTGTTAAAATGCTCCATTAGAAAATTTGAAATAATTTCTAAAGGCATTCATTTCCATAGTGCTGCTAGTTAGCTTTTTCTTTCCCTGAGCTCACTTGAAGTGTTAAGTTGGCTGATAGACTTTGCTTCCTGGGTCCGTTGCCCTGGTACACTCCTGCATTTGGGGCTTTAATATAGAGAGAGAATAGAAGAGTGCTGTGCAGTGCCCCTGGTCTGTTTCTCAGGTGTCAAAGGGTTATTCTCTGTTACACTATCTCCTAGTGTTTTTATCGAAGTTAATTTTAAAATAAAATGCAGCTGTGCTCTTCCACCTTTCTGCAGTCATGCCCAAGTACTTTTGAGAGCCCAGGATTGTCCAGCCTCTGGACTTCTTGTTTTAGCGACTGTCTGCCTCTGTCACTCTGTGTGTACGATGATTCCTCTTGCACTTTGCTACGTGCATGCATCCCCTGCCTTTTTGGCTTCTTGTGTGTTGCTTACTCCAGGAAATAAAATTTCCTCGTCATTAGGTGGTTCCACTGAAATAAGAAGATGAATCCTTTATACTTGAATTTTGTAAAAACCCTTTTGTTTTACACATCTTAATGTTTGATTCTTCATTTCACAGCAGGAAGTTTCTGAGGAAAAGACAGCTAAAGAGAAAACTTGTAGGGCAAAACAGTGTGAAACACAAAAATGAATTAAAAACCAAAAATGAAAACCCTGTTCTGTGAGTATCTTGTCCCACTGTCTGGGCTCATAGGACTCTTAAGCCTGAAACTGTCTGTTCCACAGCCTTCCTTTCAAAATACATTGTGCCAAAAGCATTGTATTTTTGCTTTGAGGGTCCCTAGGGCTCTGGAGCCTAGGTAGCCTTTACAGTGCTGTTTTAGTCCTTAGCTGTGAGGCCACTCCAGTGGCAGAGTGACAGGTTTGTTATTCCAGCCTTGCCCGCAGGCAGTCTGGGTTAGGTGGAGGATTGCTTGGTGCACCCTGACAGATCACCATGCAGTGCTGCAGGCACAGGCGGGCTGCAGTGACTCCTTGCAAGCAGAGTGTGTTTAGTGTCATTCTTACCTGTCCCGTAATTGCTAGTCAGTTTAGAAACTGACCCCTATCATGCAAAGCTACAAGTCATTTCCTTGATGATCTGGAAAGTTTTCAATATCCTCAGCTATTTAAAGTGTTATCCTTTTCCAGCCAAGACAGTGACACTTAAAGATTTTTGCAACCAGTCTTGGCAAAGATTTCCACTTCCCCAGCATGCTAGACCTGAGAAACCTATCTATGCATAGCTTCTCATCATGTTGCCCCAATTACCCTTAGGTAAAAGTGGGGAGAGGAATGAGGTGGAATGAATTTTGGCAGGAATTTGTGTATCAGAGGATGAAAACAACAGATAGCTGGAAGAATGCATTGATTTCCCATGGCAGGGGATTCCCAGTCTGCTGTTGTGTGTACACCCACGAAAAGCAACATGTTTCTGGAGCTAGTGGTAAGAGAGGAATGTGGTTCAGAAAGCAGACATCTAATCTCACAGTGGCTGTAGACTTCTGGAGCACTTACCAGGGCACCAGTGTCAGCTCCCTGGATTGGTCAGCATCAATCACTGTGAGAGTTGGGTGAAAGGGATCACCCACACTTCAATTCCAGTGTTTAACTGGGTTTGCTGAAAGGCATTTGGTCTGTAAATGGAACCTCAGCTGTTTAAAGAGCTTAGGAACTGAGAGCATTGCCAGCACTCTGGACAGCTTCTTGCACCTGTTTGCTACGTTTAGGTGTTCGTGTTTGATTTGTGGGGAGCTGAGCACACATTTTCACATGAGATTCCAAAGTTGCAATAAAACAGAGAGCGTGCTAACATGTTACATAATGGGAAAATCCACTGTAGATTTCAAGATGTCCATGGGCCCTTTATTTCCTTTTTAAGTCGATGGTGCTTATCTTCCCCTGAGCCAGCAGACTACAGAGAATGATCTAAATTAATTACTGGGCCATACTAATGACAGGGAAGTCTGGCCAGGTGCAATGTCCCCCTCTATACATGTTATGTTTTTAGTACAATAGCAAATTTGATTGCTTCTGCCTCCTGTCCTGTCTTCATAATATACTATCACAACATTTAAGAACATGCAAACTTCTCTGACTTACTGGAAATCAGGCCCAGGAGTACAAAATATGTTAAAGAAAGTGAGAAATGACTGTGATCTGTAAATGAAAGAAAAAGCGAGTTAAAAATTAGTTCTTTTTGTAGTCATTCTGATGGTCCTTTTAAGCTTTTCTTCTTTTTTAATTTTTTTTTAAGGAAGTGTTATACAACAGCTGGAATATAAAGGCATTTTAGTGCTAGCTCAAGTACATAAAATCACAGTTATTAATGTGTACATGTGTAGTGCCTCATAGCTCAGCTCTTGACTATGTTGTGCTAGATTCTGTCAGACAGAAAATGTTCTTGCTCCTGAAGAACTTAAAATGCATATGAAAAGAAGAAGCAGATGGATAGACAGACAGCTAGGAAGAGCAAGGTGGTATTACTTAGTGTGCCAGCCATTAGTTTTATTTTGTTGTTGATTTTGTGCTTTGTACCTTCTTCTAGAGTTAGGTAGCTGGCAAAGCAGTGCACTAGTGACTTTTTTCCTCTTGCTTCAAAGTCAGGAGTCCCCGCCACAATCCAGTTGTGTCTTCCCTCTGAGGACTGTCTAATAGTGTCTGTAGTATCAAATACATTTTGGGGCAAAAAGTAAGCCCATTCTGCACTGTTAGTCAAATCTTTTCAGAAGCAGCCTTATTTTCAGGCATCAGTGACATGCCCAAACTTCAGTTTTTGGTAATGATAAGCATGTTTTCAAAAGACTTGATTTTTATTAAAAGAAAATAGAAATACTGTGTACTTCTGGAAGAAGTTTTGCCTTTATCAATAATGCCAGCACTGTGAACTCACCAAATTCCCTGCTAACATTCCCTGCTGAGGTGTGTGTAGCTACTGACTGCATTTGGTGCATTAGGATCTGGTAGAATAAACAATGCTACAGATCTGTCCAAGCTTTTTTGATGGCAAAAAGGAGAGGATGCGGGGGATGGAGACAGACCATCTACAGAAGGAGTAAAAGAAATGATAATGATTCAGAGCTCTCCAACTGTTGAGCTTCAAAGTCTTTAGAAAAGCAGGTATTCTTTGTTCTCTTTTAACGCTGGTGGAATTGAGGCAAGGCCAGTGTTCCCAGTGCAGCTGCCATGGGAATTACAATAAAGGCTGTTGAGTTTTGCAGAAATCGCTCTCCTGGTTAGTACCAGCTCAGAGATGGGGGAGTCTGGTTTCTCCTGCGTGGCAGTACAGAGCAATAACTGCTCAGCTGCTGCCAACGCTTCCTTTTAGCTACTCCTTGTTAGTGGAGAGTTTGTGGTAATGGGAGTAATTAACACACTGGGAGTCATTTCTATGTCCTGGAAGAGAACAGAAAGCCATCAGAGCAGCCCCAGACATGATTGCTCTGCAGGGTTATTTTCCCTCTCTCTCTCTTTCTTTTCCATTGTGCTTGCGTTTTGATTTTTCTTCTTTGTGTTAAGAAAGCTGGAGAGCTGAAATGGTCTTTAAATTGCATTCATGCTGAGCCCTGGCTAGGTAGACTAGTTAAAGGTCACTCTCATGGACTAGATGGCCTCCTCTGTGGGGTGGTGAGAGTGTTTAAGAAGGGAGTCACGATGTCCCTTGTGGCTTTTTTAACCCTTCTTTTTCCGGTGTAGATTTGAAGAGCTCTGGTTCTGAGTTAAGTTTTTAAAATATGCCCAGGAGGTAAAACTGTGAAGGGTGATTATGATAAAATGGTAACTCTCCCAGCAGTCAGATGACTTTCTAGCCTGATAGGTCTGAAGTGAGGCTGTGCTGCCATGGTCTTATGCTGTTTATTGAACTAAGCACTTTAGTAGTTTTCTGATATCCCTTCTGAAGCTGCTGGTGGCATTTCAATTGTGTGTCTTGCTAGTGCGGGTGAATTCAGCTCTCCCCTACCTAGGTGCCTAGTTTGGGTATTACACAGTGTTTCTGGAGGTGAGCTCCAAGGTTAGCCTTGTCATACGCAGTCATTCTTGCCTTCCCTGGGGGAGAACTCAGAATGGGGAGAAGAAGGGCAGTGGGCTTAAACTGACTGCAAATCACATGCCCAGGTACCAGGAAACCAGCAACCACTCACCTATACAATTGATGGTGAAGGCATGTGCATGTGTATATACTAATCCACTACAGGGAAGCAAAGACAAACTAATTCTAGCTTTATAGTCTGGGCTTTTTTTTTCCTTTGAGAGGATACCCTTGAATCGCAACCCCCCATACCCCCTTTTCATACCCCCTTTCCTTGCTTTTTGCTTGATACAGTTTTTTTGCAACTGACTCCTAGGGAGCTCAGTGCTGAATTTAGATAAGAATTAAGTAACTCCATATCTGTTTTCAAGAATGGAAAAGTTAAGCCTGCAAGATATATCAGTAATGTGAAGAACCAGAGAACAGAAGAATATGTCTTCTACTTAGGTTTGGAGTAGGCCAAAAGCACGTGTGGTTTCACAGTGATGTGAGAGACCGACATGAATACTATATCCCTGGAAACCATGCAGAAGAGGTCAACAGCTCCGTGTCACTCTCAATTCCTAATTTTAAGATGCTGGTCTTCATATGGATGGATCTCTACATCCAAGATAAAGCCTGAAATATCACTGCTTTTCTCCTTGCAGCCAGTCAGCCAGTAATGTAAGATGCTGCATCCCATGAAGTTCTGCCAACTTCAGCAGAACCTAGGTGTGTTCAGCTCTTTGCAAGTCAAAGCCCCCATTTTCGATTGCACTTCCAGCTTCTTCACTTAGCAGAGACCATCTCGCCTTACTGGTGATCCCTCTGAGCTGTGTGGTGCCACTGAAATCTCCCTTGGTAAGACAATCATAGAACTGTATGAAGATAGAAGCTCTCTGTCTCTACCTTCATCCTAGTTCTTTCAGCTCGGCTTCCTTGGCACCATCCCAGAGTCCTCTCCATCCCAGCAAGGGTATGAGGAAGTGTCCAGATTTATTACTGAGATGCAAATGCTGCGAGAGGAATTAAAAACTAAATTAGCCCCTGTGGTTTTCTCTAGTCTCATGAATTTCAAACCCTCCATGTCCCCTCTCAGTTTTCTGTAAACATCTCTCCATGCATCCTTGCTGAGGATGTTGTGTGATGGGAGGATTTCTGTGTTCCTTTTATCCATAGTGACTGTAGCAACTCACAGTTTTCACATCTGCATTTTTTATTGGAAGGGTTATTTTATTTTTTTTTTGTTTGTTTTTCTTTGACCCTTTGTCTTTAGCCACAATTCATCTGGGGATAGACCAGGCAGAAAGATTTAAAAGCTTTAGCCAAAAGGAGCCCACTGTTCAGAACTGGATGAGTGAATAAATACTATTAATTCCCCATTTCTCTCTGCTAGCAAGCTTGACTTTTAATGTCAGTTATTGAGGGTAAATGTTACTGTATCGTTTTGAGCAGCATATGTCGTAGAGCTGCAATGATTTGATTGCTGTGCTTTGGGCCAATTGCAGGGAGACACATGGATGCAGAGCCAAATTAGGATTCTGTTTACTCCTTCCGAAAACTCTGCTGCTTTGTTAGGGCCTGGGGAATAAAGAAAACAATTGGATTTTGCTTGTTTTACTGTGAAGGGAGGGGCAAAAGTGAGTTCACATGGATCTTAGGTGACCAATATATATTTTTCCTCCTGCACAAAGTGTGGCATAGTGAATGGTTCTGGTTGCGGAAGAGGATGTCAGACTGGCTGGACTGTAAACCTTTCCCATCAGTGTGTCAGTGGGATTTTGAACAGCATCCTGAAGTGGAATAACAGGACTTACACAGTCTTGCACTGGGGTGCTGTGGAAGGGGTTTGCAAGGGAAGCCAGCCTGTCTGAATTAATCTCTGTTCTTCTTTCTGCTGAAAATTACACTTTCAAATACAAGTAAGTCCATCCGCAAGCAATTAGCAGCCAGAGAGGGAGGCAGTGGAGGAGGGAGGACACGGAGTGACAAACCCATCTTCTGCAACCTTTCTGTGCAGTTGGGTAAATAAGCTGCAGAGCAACAGCTTCCCACCCTCTTTCCTAAGCAGGTGTGTTTCGAGACATTTGCAAAGATATTAACCCTGCATACAGAGTGTGCCAGTCAGTAATTATGGAAATTAGTTGGCAATTAGATAATGTCACTCACTCTCCACATACAGCTGATAAGTGGTTGAGAGCCACTTCAAAGCAAGGGCGAGACACCCCTCCCTGGGCTGCTGAGCAGATGGCTCTGACCTGGCATTAATAGTCTGCTGTCAAGTTTAGGAAAGTGTGCAGTGGTCAGGCAGCACTCGCCCGTGGCACTGCCACGGGGCTGCCTCCCTTCCCCGGCTGGGGAGCTCTGTCAACCCTGTGAGTGGGACGTTTCAACAGTGCAAGTGGGTGCGTTTCCTACAGTGGGTTTGGCGTGTGTGAGATGCCGAGCCGTCTGTTCAGTGTGCAGGTTCCTCGCTGTTGCAGCTCTCAGGTGGGCCAGGGAGGCGGTACAAGCTGTTGGAAGTGCAGCTGAGATAACTTGCTTGCGGCTGTCCGTCATGAAGTCCCTTTTTTTGTAAGATGTTGTCATGCCATGACAATGAGATTTCTCAGCGATAAAATACGTAAGACAATACTCTGGGATTCTGTAGTTTTTGTTCCAAACTGTAATGTATTGCTATGGTAGCAGTGTGCTGTATGAGGCTGCTAGGGTAGTATTTATGCTAAAAATAAAATGGTAAGAGCAGAAAATTATTCATTCTCAGTGTGTCTTGGAGGATCATTGTGGGAATGGGTGAGGCACAGAATTGGTATGTCAGGATTTACTCTCTCAAGGTTGGGATTCAGATCCTGCCTCCTGCTATAAAGGGCACTGAGTCTTCTGAGCTTTTCTTGAAGACTCTGCTACTGTGGTAAGATTTGCTCTCACAGACTTAACTGTGTGACACACGAAACTGGAGTAATGGGAAGCGCCATGAGTCAGGACTGACGTGCACTGACAGAGCTCTGAGGGAGTCACAGATGGCCCTAGCCTGCTAGTGGCTGGGTGTGGGCAGCCTTCCCAAAATCTGAGCTGCAGTGTCTAAAAGGTAGTGAAGCACCCAGTAATGACACCTATATTTCATGGGTTTTGCATTGTCTTCCTCTTCTGAAACAGAGCTGGCACTGTCTTCTTTCAAAACAGCTAGAAAGGGATTACCTTGGCTTCTCTCAATCAAAACAGAAAGAGGAATTGTCTTGGCTTCCCTCAGTCAACAGTGCTCTTCCTGTTTAACCGTTTCTGTCTGGTTTCCCTTGTTTACTATGCCTTTTGTCCTGCCCTAATGAATTTGTATCGTTAAAGATATTTGCACCACAGAGGTAGCCTACTCCCATTATTGTACCTTTGAAATATCCTAAGGACTGAAGTGACCCACGGAAGCTGATATTTGTCTGTGTAAACAGGGTTTCAGCACCGTGGGATTGGGAGAGATTGACAGGCTTCTCAGACAGGAGTTTGAACTGTGCATGGACATACGCATCTCAGGTTATCTATAGTGTTCACACCTGCTGCTGTGATTTACAGCATCTTTCACTGCTTATCAAAGAGTTGGTCTTCTAAAACAGGGAGAGAAGAGTGTAAGACTGAGGGCTGGTTTTGATGCAGATGATGCGATCTACCCTGCCCAGGAGAATTAAAAGCTGGTGTGAGAGCCCTGCTGCATTGGGGTCTCTGTGGATGGTTGCTGCTATGCTGGGCTTGTCTCCCTTCTCAGCTCAGGCTGAGCACAGAGCTGTCTGATGGAGTACTGAATTTTGCCATGGTGGTAGTAAATGGTTCAGGAAGCTGTGAGCTGCTGGAAGCACATCAGTGGCTAATTTACACACATTATGATATTCTTATTCCCATCTCATCAGTAATTCCAGGCTTGGGTCATCACTTTCTCTCTTACCTTTCTCTCACTCTATTCTCCATAAATCATGGGCTATTTTAGTGGATCCACTAGGGAGCACAGAGAAGAAAGGTAAATGAATGAGAACTACGTAATATTTTCCCAATTAATTTTTCAGGACCCCCCAAAACCACCATGAGCTTAGCCAATATTGTGATTATTGGGAAGACAAATTATTTGGGCAATTGGATTCTGTGTTCAATTTTTTTGTTCATTTTACACCTCTCCTAACACCTCCTTTGCCCCCCTTCCATTTTCCTCGGCCAAGCTGTTAACGATTAAAAAGAATTATCTTCCCTCTGGTTTTGACTTGATTTTATTTGTGTTTATAGCAGTGTAGCCAACATGCTCCACTCAGGCAGCTGCAGGGAACAGGCTTGGTTTCCACTGGACACTGAAAGCTCATATTTCTCTCCAACTTGTGGGTTTTCTTTTAATTGATCCCTTTTGTTTTCTAAGTGACTTGTTTTTTGTGCTGGCTAAATTTGTCAGACTGACAGCTCTGGAGACTTATGGCTTCTGCAGGTCCCTGAGGCAGGTGAGGATGTGACTGTGTGAACTCTCCCCTCCATTTTTTAGTGATTCTCCTCCAGCTCAGCCTCTGTCCTTACCAAACAGAAACTTTCCAGCACTGCCCACTTCTGCAGTGTCTGTGTGCCTTCTCCTTCAGAGCAAGATGGGCAATGGGGTTGAAAGGTGTCTGCTGTCAACAACTCTCATTGTCCACAGCACAAAACACTTTTCCCAAGCAAATACTGCCTCATAATAATTGTGTTCCAGTTTGTGGAAGTTGTGTTCATGCTGACTTCTGTGAGGCTGAAGACCTTGATTCTCATCGCCTCCTTTCCTGCTTTGTATTTATGTTAATGCCATTCTAGCCATTCCCAGAGATGTTCTTGTGTCCAACCCATCTTTGTGAACAAACACCTGTGTTAATAGAAAACTTACTTTCTTCTTGGGTAGAATTTTCAAAGAATGAATCTAGCTTTGTGCTGCCTTTACTTGTCACTTAAAACATCCTCCTACACCAGGCATAGAGTCACCCACATGCAAGTATGCAGAAGTGAGTTAAATTCCAGTGTTAACAGATGTAACTCACTGAAGGCAGTTAGAATTCTTTGCTCTCAGTTAGGGATGAATTTGGCCTTTTTGCCAAACCACTAGACCAGGGTAAGTGGTTAAGTGCTTAGACAGTTCTTAGCATCTAAACTACAAGTTTGCTATCATCTAAGCTGCAGGTTGCCATATATAACTTGCATAGCACATGTTTCCAGGTTGCAGAGGTCCTTAGTAGAGTCTCTGAAGTATGCAAGACATGTAAAGTAAAAGCAGCTATTGTGTGACAGGCTGACAGCAAGGTTGTCTTCTCTAACACTTCCTTGGTGTGCTAGGAAGCATAATGTAAGCAATGGAATGGGAAGTTTGGATAATGTCTTCTCTTGCCCTTACCAACTTTTGAACTCTAAGGAACTCTGGTCTTTCCCCTAAGCATTTTCATGGAGAGGTAATTGTTACTGGGAAAGCTCCAGCAGCATTCTCAGTAAAGTCAATGAGATTGCATCCATCATAGGGAGTTAAATGATTTGGTGTATTTTTACCTTGCTCATTGTTGTTACGTGTGCAGATGACTTGGTGAGATCTCTATTTTGGCCTCTTACTTTTGAGGACACAGATGTCCTTGATGCTTTTGAGACCTGTACAGCCAATTGCAAGCATGAAGAAGTGTTCAGAGTGTCAAGAAATGTAACTGAGTAATTGGACAAGATGTTAGTAAGCTTCATGGTAAAGATGTGGTGAGTAGTAAGATTAACTTTTCCCTTTCTTTTTTTGTCTTGCCCCACAGGTCCTGCAAGCTCCGTGAGTGCCAAGCAGTGAATTATGGGCTGGGTATCCACCAGTGCATCATGAAGACTGACTTTATTTTTGCCCTCTTGAAGTTCACGTGCTTTATGAATTCACTCTCCTATCTCACTGCCATCTCTGTAAAGATTGTCATCACATGTAGAAGACAAGAATTCTAGGCTTGGGCTTTGGCTCTACCTTTCCTTCCTCCTGGAACACCAGTGTCACCTTGTGTTCTACCAAAACAAATCACTATAGGTTATTTTGCCCTTTAGAGAGTACGCCATCTGGAGAAGTCACTTCATATACTGTGTACTTCTGAGATAAAAGCCTCTGGTTCCTAAAGGGTAATTGAGATCTTTCCCTGGGAGGAGACATTTCCTCTTGGTCACGTGTGCTTGCTATCTCGCTTTCCACTTACTCTCCTGCTCTCTGTCACTATCTCTGCTCTCCTTCTCTTCCTTTTGGATTTAACATTTGGTGTTGACTGCTGGGGTTCTCCTCCCAGTAGTGTGGCTTCTGTTTTTCTCCTAGGGAAGAACAGATTCTTGAAACAATGGGCTTCACTCTGCATTCTGTCTACTTCACCTTGAAGGTGAGTCTGCTGCTGGGCTCCTTGCTGGGTCTCTGTTTGGGTCTGGAGTTCATGGGCATCCCCAACCAGTGGGCCCGCTACCTCCGCTGGGATGCCAGCACTAGGAGTGAACTCAGCTTCCAGTTCAAGACCAATGTCTCTGCTGGGCTGCTTCTCTATTTTGATGATGGTGGTGTCTGTGACTTCCTCTGTCTGTCCCTTGTTGATGGGCGCATCCAGCTGCAGTTCAGCGTGGACTGTGCGGAGATGACAGTTATCACAGACAAGCAGGTAAACGACAGCAACTGGCACTTCCTGATGGTCAGCCGCAATCACCTTCGGACGGTGCTAGTGCTGGATGGTGAAGCCAAGCCAGGTGAGGTGCGTCCACAGCGCCAGTATATGAATATTGTCAGTGACCTTTTTATTGGTGGAGTCCCACTGGACATTCGTCCTGCTGCGTTGACTCTTGATGGTGTTCTGAGTGAGCCTCCGTTTCAAGGATTTATCCTGGATCTGAAATACGGCAATTCTGAGCCGCAGCTCCTGGGCAGTCAAGGGGTCCGACTGGAAATGGAAGGACTTTGCTCAGAAAACCCCTGTGAAAATGGTGGCACTTGCTTCCTTCTGGATGGCGAGCCACACTGTGACTGCTCAGCCACTGGATATACTGGCAAGCTGTGTTCTGAAGGTAAGAGAATACTTCCCTACTTCTCATTGAACTTTACACAATCCAAAGAGTTAATTTGTTTAGCAGGACTATGACAGAGTTCTTATTCCTGCTGATGGTTGTCAGAGGAATTCAAGTTCCACCATTCTTTTTCCAAATGGAAGTAATGAAATGGGAGTAGATAGAGAGTGTGAGCAACTGCAACAAGTGCCTTTCTGAAAGAATGCTGCACTTGTAGCATGGACAGATTTCCATCATCTTCATCATTCATTTCATCAGCAACTTATTAATAGGGGTAGAGAACATAAATTGGTAAATAAACCTAAGAAGTACCTTAGGTTAGTGTTGGTAAAAGCAATGGCTGGCTGGGTGAATTCCATTGCCATATGTCCCTGAAAACTGAGTGAAGTGTCAGCAAACAGGAGCCATGTATATATCGCTAACATAACTGATTGACAGGACACTGTACACTTATTTGATGTTAGCTGTTGCTAGCCTATGGAAGCCCCATGCTTCCCTTCAATTGCTTGCATACTAATCACTGAATGGCACCTTGATTGTTTTAGCATCCTTGATTAAATTGCTTAAATTGCTTTATAAATTGATCTTACTTAGTGTTGCAAAGGGAAGAGGGATTTGCATGTTTCTGCATTGTTTGGTACTCTCTTTTTGAATTTGAGTTTGAAAGTTTTAAGTCATGCAAACCACATGATGAAGTGTATTTCAGATTTTTCCTTTGGTCTTATCAGTGTGATGGTAATTAACTCTGTATATGCAGGAGACTTAAGTAAGTCAACTGAAAATTCCTGTGTGAATTTGAGAATCCCATCACAACATTATTTATGGCATTTGGCTTTAAACACCACAGTTTGAACTTAAACCAAAGATGAAACCTGGACAAGAAGTGTCCAATCTCAAGGAAAAAAAAACCCCAACCTGAAATTTTGTCAAAATGGAAATATTTGCAATAATGTATTTTCACAACTAACATTTGTTCACTTCTTTTGGCAGTGAAACTAGATTAACCAGAGTTTAGTCTGTACAATGTGAGGAGTGGTGAGAACAGTCCTTATTCTCTTGATATCTAAGTAAAAAGCCCTACAGCTCTACCTTTGCAGTTTAGATGGAGAAGCAAACATGTTTTTATAGGAAGGGAAGGTTTGGAAGATAAACATAGCATCCATAAGTGCATTCATTTTAAGGTGATTTTAATCATAACAGAAAATTTGGCTTTATATCCAAATAATACAGTAACAGTACATGAGCATTAGACAGGAGATGTGAGCCTGTGGAGTGTTGAACACCGGAATTCTTCCTGGCTATTTGTTCCGACCTGATTAGTCCAAACCATTAATGAGCCAGAACTATTTTCTGTGCTTGAGCCACGAGTTATGTGGGGCTGGAGAGACTTCTGGGTGTGACCAGGTGGTTCAGGAGCTGGGCCACTAGGCCTGGTCCTCATACGCTTATGGAACAAACACACCTCAGGTCTAAATGCCAGCTATCGTGATAGAAGATTGCAAGAGCCACACAGGCATGTGAACCCTGAAACATAAAGATATAATGCTCTTTCTACTGCTGGGCTCATGGATCCAGAGTCCTTGGGGAGCTGCTCTAGACATAATAGCATATGGTTTTCAGTGAACATCTTTGAGTAAGTACTGTAAGTGAGCAGGAATCCCATATACCTGTGGGGCAATTGTGAGAACTCTAACCAGGGCTCAGGGGATGGACTTTCTGCATTTCCTGGGTGGATGGAACAATCTGAAATACATCTTCTAATGAATCCAGGGATATTTTTGTTGTAGACACCATGGATAAAGCAGTGCTATTGTTACCGTTTGAAGCCGTGAGTCACCATTGCTGTTTGTTTCCTATAGTGATTCATCAGTTTCCAGCCCAACCTGCTGTTAAGGGTGAGCAAAGAAGTTTGTCACGATGTGCCTTCTTAAACAAACATTTTTAATTCACTGTTAGCTGGGGTCGGTTCACTCTCAGAGAAGATGCTGTGCAGAGAACTTTTCCAATGGATCAAATGTAGAGATTTCCACAGTCATTACCTTGTTCGGTTCTTCTTGTATTCTCATGTATTACTAAATGGTGTATATTTGGTTTATGTTAGAATTGTATAATCATCCTTGTTTTCTGCCTCCTTTATGCTGTAGCAGTGGTGATTTCAGTGTGTTAAATGCTGTCATTGAAAAATGTTACAGTGTCTGTGCAGATGAATGGGAAAACCAAAAGAAAAAGCTGTTTAGTAAGTGGAAACAAGCAGACAAAGAAAAGAGGCAAGAAAAAAACCAGGAACCAAATTAAGTATAGCTACCTTTTTATCTGAAAACAAAAAGTGTAGCAAACTCCAAAGATGTTGTCTTTCAATTCTGCGAGTGTGGCAGAACCTCCACTGATAAACAGTAGGATGTGGAAGGAATGGCAGAAGTGGTTACAGGCTCTTCCTGTCTGTGGCTTGATTGGCCATTAAACAACTTGTATTTTCTTTGTTTGCTTTTTTTTCCCAAGAGATTGAGATGTTTGTTGTCAGAACTGTTCTCTTTTGTTTTGTTTCCTTATCCTCTGGATATATATATATATATCCTCTGGAGATATGCAGAAGTAACATGGTTATTTTATTCCCAGTCTCACTTTTGAAAAAGACTGCTCTTTTGACTGGGTATCAACAACTCCCTTTTGGGGGGGAACCTTAACTCCATTACGGTATTTACTAGTCTGTAGTCTATGTGCGTATTTTCATTTCATCACCGGAGTTGGCTTTTTTACTGGGAACTGATGGGATCTGATCAATAACAAGTTCTGTTTGAACAGCTAAATGTAATATGTACCTTTTTAATAATGAGTTCTCTTGACAGTGTCCAGGCCATTACTTGGCTATTGAGTGATACCTGTGTCTGCAGATGGTAAAACCATAGCAAACTCATTTATTTTGTGGCCAGAGATAGAAGAAGTAAGCAGAGAGTGGAACCTGCTGATTCTGTACTGTGATGGAATGAAACTCCATTTAAGGTATTAGAGGCTACTGTAACTCCAAGTGCAGTTCCAGTTATGGTAAACGTCAACAGAGAACAACCGTTCCATACTGAGATAAAACTGTGAATCCTGTCCAGAATGTGCCCCCAATGTGCAAAAAAATTTCTGGCACTTCATGTGCACCCAGAGTTACCAGGATTGTGTACATCATGGCAGTCACATACCCAGATGGTAGCTGAGCAGGTACAATTTCTGAGTTTATACAGTGGGAGTGCAAATGCGTGCACTTTGGAAGGTTTGGCTGTTTTGAATAAAATGTGAGACTATTTTTATTGCAGTTGGAGTAAACTGGTTCACTGAATCTGACAGCTCTGTAGGGTACAAAGGATGGCTGATTTGAGTAGCAATTAATTTGTATGTTCCTGGGCAATGGTGGCATTAGACATGAAAGCTAAACTCAGAGACATCTTCCCCTCTGATAAACCTCATCAGTCTCTGCGGGACCAGGCTGCTGCCAAGAGAATGAGGTTCCTGTAGAATTTGATCATCGCAGATACATTCATATTTCTGGGAAAAAAACCCAAGAAAACCTTCCCCATGCAAATTTTGCAAGCTGAGCTGCTGTAGAAGCCAGATGAGGTTGTTCATATCTGCTCATTCAGGATCATGCTGTCAGTCTACAAGAAATTTTCTTTCGCTGACACTGCTCTGTATAGAGTGAGCTCACAAATGTGGACAGGGTGAACGTAACACTGTTTGTACAAGTGTGTTTTGGCCTAAACCCTCATCCCTCTTCCAAGACTTCTTCTGGATTTTCTGAGGAAAGGTGAACATAAGATGTGCTTAGAAATGACTTTAACTCTGCTTGTAGTTGCAGAACCAAGGCGTTGATCACCAACTTCACAAAGCACCATGCTGAAGCCTTTGTGTTGCCTGCAGGGGCTGTTTCTAAACGAAGCCTGAATATGGGCTTGATTGCACCTCTTCCCTTGATTACAGAGCAAGATTTCCTGGGGATGCTGCCTGCTGAATGACAGAGGAGCCCGTTGCTCTGTAATTATCACACTTCTAACTGCGTCGGGAACAGATTTTTCTATAGCCCCTCAGCTTCATTTAAAGTGACAAGTTACTGTGGGATTTATCCGCTTCCTGCCTCTTTGGAGCGTCCAAGCTTTGGCTGTATCTGAAGGCGCTGCCCAGCCTCACTTGCAGTCACTGTTTTGCCCTGCCAGCCACCCCAATCTTTGTAACACTAGGGGATAGTTTGGCACTTTGCCATGAGCCTGATGCTTGCACTTAATTTGCATATACATTTACATACATTTTGTAATCAGAAACAAATGAACATGACCATAATATTTGCTTCCACTTGTATATTCCTTGATAGATGAATATAAATTGGTTGTTGAATTCACCAGCAATAAACAGTTGCAGACCCTCCATTTGGTCTTGTGCTCTGCTGTTCTAGAGGACACCAGGCAGTTCTGGCACACACTTTGGATGGGCCCAGATCTTCACTCACCAGTGCAAAACTCTAGAATTGATTGTCTCCAAGGTCTGTGGAGTAAATATCGAAAGGGGCAAATCTGCTGGTTTTTGTCACTTCTTATGTCACAGCCCTGGCCATTGGGCAGAAAGCTGTTAAGAACTCTGCCCATGACTTCATTTTGCAGCAATTCAATTTTCCCCATCTCTTTTGCTTGCTCATTCTTCCTGGTTTAAGTTCCTTTGGTTGTATTTAAAATTATAATCTTTTTTCCAGTCTGGTTAAAATTTTTTTGATGCATTGCCAGATGAGCACCAGAGAAAGATGATGTGTTCAGGTATTAATGTTTATAAAGTGCTTTGCAACCTCAAAGTGCAGTTCAAGCACAATTTGTTATTTTTAGTGATGAATAGTAAAACTGAGCAGGAGCCGCAGGATTTGAATTTAGATCCTACATACTCTTTCACAGAAGATGCCAAGGACCCCACTCACTAAGTGTGGACTTCCTGCAACTCCAGAGCTAGGCTTTTTTTTGTAGTCTCCCCTGCTTTAAAAGGAGGGGAGGTGCAGGGAGATTGCAGGACCCTGTATGGTGAGTGCCATTGATTCAAACAGTGTGGCTGCAATACATGCTAACAGCTATATTATTCTAGTTTCCCTCTCTTGTATTATAGATGAGCTATGGGCTACAATCCTTTTCTGCTGGATTGCGGGTCAGCTGCAGACCTTGGGCAAAAGAGGTGTTAAAGCCCTCAGGCAAAGTTTGGACATCTCCTCATAAACTGAAGCAGGTGGTGGTTGGCTACAAAGGAGATTGGTGTAAGGTGGAACTGGTGAGGAGTCACAATAATTTGTGGGCCAGGAGAAGATGGAACTCAGGGGAAAAAAACCCCCAGGACGAACATGTTCTTTTATAAAATGTTATAAAAGAGAAAAACCATAGCTCATATAGACTGTTTACAGTAGCTGCTCTGTATTGGTTTTACCTGCCTGATAGAATAAAGAAAGAGTTCTTGGCTCTTGCAAAGAGAATGGGCTGACCAAGCTCCTGGAGGACTAAATCTGGATGGAGTTTGGATACCAGCATTCTCTGTGAGCCCACAGACCAACCTGCTAGCTCTTGCTCTGTCCCAAAGTGTGCACAGCTAGGGTCTAAACTGGAATTTTTGGGCATTACTAAATAAAAATCAAAATTAAAGTAACTAGTCATAATTATGTGAAAGTGAGCAAAGTCAGAAATTTCTCTTTCCAACTTAGATATTTCCAACTTGATTTCTGAAGAAGGGTTTATTTTCCTTTGGTTTCGCCATAAAAAAATAAAAGGAGGAGGGGAAGAGTTGATTTATTATTACTGTATAGACTTCTGCTGAGCTAGGCAGCTTGTCACAGAGGTCAATCAGCAGTAAATATATCCCCAAGCAAGACAGAAGCTGTAGCTTTCATCCTTATTCTGGTACAGAGGTGTGCAGGGCATTTGCCACAAGGTAATTTTTTTTCTGTTTTGGTGAAAAATGGAGGGCAGTAATCCTCCCAGATACCTTGAGGATGGTGGAAATGGCGCCACAAAGCTCCAGGGAGAGAATCAGAGGAGGAGCACATCTGTCCAGTGGACTCTGACACTACTCAAAGAAGATGAACCTCTGCACGTCAACATCAGCACTGAGTGCTCCCTGGTGCAGGAGAAGGTGGTAATCCATGTGATGAAATGGTAGAAAGGCCACCTGTCCTGGGCCGACTTCTAATTTCACTTTACCTCTTTGTTTCTTCGCTAACCAACTTTGAACTTGATGGACAAGAAAAGCTTTTTTCTCTCCCAATAGAAAGCAAGGCAACTGCCATGTTATTGCTGTCCAGAGACAGCAATGTGACTTCTGGGTGTATGTGTGTGTCTCTCCCACAATCCTTCATTGCAGACAGGTCCACTGCCATTGTAAACCCACACTGCAGAGCAAAGCAATTGCCCTTCTTCCATCTTAAACAGGTCCAGGAGCTGACAACTGGGTGCAAAACAGCCCAAGGGCTGAGAGAAGTATACATGTGGGGGGTAGGAATGACTGTGGATGTCACAATCTACGTGAGGCAGAACTGGTTTGTATTTGAATGTGTTTGCTCTGAAATGGGGCTGAGACCTGTGTGCATTGGATTCACATTCTGTGCTACTGACACCTTTTCCAGTTATGCTGTGTCAGCTCTCCAGGCCCTGCCTGCATGTACACTTGTTCACCTCATTATTCTGAAAAGAGACCAAGGTATAACATGTAAAGAAAGTGGAGCAGGGCAGCAGAACTTGAATGGTCTGGTCATAAGAATGTTAGCACCTAAGAGGCTGATTTCCATTTCTGCCACGGTCTTTCTCCGTCCCTGGAGTGATTTGCTGGCAGACTAAAGGACTCAGGACTGAATCAATTGACCTTTCTTTGCAGAGGATATGTACCTGGTTACCCTCAGTGTCTCAGTTTCCATATCTGAAATATGTAGCCAGTGGGGCTTCCTGTACT
>NW_024582054.1:15547232-15572024 GCF_017639235.1 Corvus kubaryi
CAATAATATGGTAGCAGTCCAACACTTAATTTCAGTGTTGATATTGTTGGTTTTATGTTAGTTCTGTAGTGGTCCCACAGCATGAGTTCTTATTTATTTTTGTCTCTTAAAGTGCAATCCAATTTATGTTGTTATTATTCTACCTCTATGTATAATAACTCAGTACTCTAAAGGAAGCCTCTCAATGTTTTCTCAGTGAAGTAAATTAAGCAAGCATACTGTCTGTTCTTCATGAGTTATCTGTGCCATGGTGAGTCCACTCACATTCTGAAGTTTCATTCAATAAGGTTTCCATGTGACAAATATAAAAATAGCAATAGTGGGTTATTTAATAGTGGGAAAAATTCATTGCTATTTTCCCCTAATTATTTTTATTACATAGATCTTTGTTGCCCAAGAAATCAGCACATCTACATTTCTGTTAGTGAAGCCATAGAATCTGCAATGAAATCACTAACAGGACAGATGAGTTCTGGGCAAGGTATTTCCTGCATGGTTCTCTGGGGCATTGTACTACAGTGACTGTAGTTGCTGTGTCATTTCATCATCTTTATGAGAGAGATAATGAGCCAAATTAATCCTGAATGCAACTTCACTGAAATTACTTGGAGCCTGATTCCAACTCCAATATGGTGTTTTTGCTTAACCTGCCGTGAAGAGGCCTACTGTGTTTCAGGAGGGTTCAGTAAAATGACTTAAAATGACTCAGTTCTGCAGACTGAGTGCCGAAGATGGATTCATGACTGGGTAGCTTGTGGAAAAAGAACAGGAGTTCTTGGTAATTTATTTTTCATCTAGCACTTTTGTGAAAGGGGTAAAAAGAAGTTACCACCCCAGCAAAAACTGCAGTTGCTTTACTTCTGTTGTTTTTCTCAAATGTGTGCCTAAGAAAACAAGTAAGTCTATGTATAATTTTCATATAAATATCCAAGTACTTAAATCCTTGTATGTATTGTTAAATGTAGAAATTAACACAAGATTATAACATGTTAGTCTTCTCAGTACAACCCTCTCTTTCATTCCTCATTCCAATAAAATATACATGCTTGTGGTAATGCAGATTTGTGATTACTTAGTTGTTCTTTGGCTGCTCTGGTACATGTGAGAAGGTTACAGTGACTTGGCTGTACTTATATGTGTTATGTGAGTGGGAGGGCAGTATTTCCATCTGAGAGACGATTGAACATTGAGCTGTGCTTTGTGGAGCTGCCTAGAAATGCCCAGGATGCTGCTCGCCATACTCTCCTTCATTGTTTGCCACTCTGAAACATTTTCTTTAGAAGAAAAGCTGGAGGTTACTTGCAAATGCTATTTTCAGCATGAAGGCCTGCAGTTTGTTGTTCTTCCTCAGCTTTGTGCTTTAAAAAAGCAATTTTCTACCTCTTTGTGGTTTTTTTCTCTTTTTTTCTTTTTTTCTCCCTCTTCAAACCATGTTTGGACCATGTATCTAGCAAACCATTATTTTTAGCATTCTTTCAGCTGCTTTATCCCCTAGAGTCTTTTCAAATTATGTAGTCTTTTTTCCTGTCACCTATTCTGTACCTCTTTTGTACCTCAAAGCCTATCTTTATTGTTTCTTACAGTGATTGTTCTTGCTGTGGGCATGTTCTCCTTTGTTCTAGTTTAATATGTCATTCTACACCACTTTCTATTTCATTGTATCATCTCATCTTTTATCTGCCCATCTGCTAACTTATTGTGCCTCTCTTGATTTCCAGCTTCTCATCTGTCTTCTAGATTATCTGTACTTTTAAAAAAATCATTTTAGTGCACAGGTCTTGGGTTACTGGGAGTCGTGTGCTAGCCAGGCCAAGTAGTTCTTCCAAGTGCATGGTGCTGTACCCAGGTTAGGGCAAACTGCAGTATCAACACAGTTTGAGGATGAACAGATCGAGATCAGCCCTGCTGAGGCCTTGGAGTTGCTGGTGAGTGAGAGGCTGGACACGACCCAGCAATGTGTGCTCAAAGCCCAGAAAGCAAAACTGGGCTGCATCCAAAGCAGCATGGCCAGCAGGGCCACTCTATTCTGCTCTGTTGAGACCTCAGTTTTATTAGAGTGTTATGTCCAGCTCTGAGAGCCCCAGCACAGGAAGGACATGCAGTTGTTGGGAGCAAGTCCAGAGGAGGGCCGTGAAGATGGTTAGAGGGCTGGAACACCTCTCTAGAAAGAAAAGGCTGAGAGAATTGTGTCTGTTCACTCTAGAGAAGAGAAGGCTTAGGGGTGACCTAATTGTGGCCTTCCAGTGCCTGAAGGAGCCTGGGGGTGGGGAGGGACTTTTTACAATGGTACATACTGATAGGGCAAGGAGAATGGCTTTAAACTGAAAGAGAGTAGATTTAGATTGGATATTAGGAAGAAATTATTTACTGTGATGGTGGTGAGACACTGGAATAGGTTGCCCAGGAAAGCTGTGGATGCCTCATCCCTAGAAGTATTCAAGGCCAGGTTGCATGGAGCTCTGAGCAGCCTGGTCTTGTGGAAGGTGTTTCTGCCCATGGCAGAGAGGTTGGAACTGGATGATTTTTAAGGCCCCTTCCAAACCAAACCATTCTATGATTCTGGGAGACAAGATAAGAGAATTTTGAATAATTCAGCTTGAAAGGGATGTCCTGAGCCGTTCATCTGGGGTGTTATGTGAAGTAGGTTTGATTAGGTCAGTCTGCAGGGCCTTAACCAATAAAGTTTTGAATATCACTAAAATGCTCACCAACTTGTGATTTCCACCCTTATTTCATCAAAAACCTATTCAACACTTTAAAGACAGATAAAAAAGTTCTTTCTCTTGACAACATTACTGTCAGATGCTATGGTGTGAGATCAAGTGCTACACGGAGGCAGCTTTGTGAGAAGTGGCAGAGCCTTGCAAGCAGAATCCTCCACAGCATTCGGATGATTACCTGTGGAACTGGAGATAAGGAGCTGAGAGAACATGCCTTGCAGCTCCAGTAAAATTAATGCAGTTTTGCTTTCTCATAAGGAACTCATCACATTTATCCAACAGTTATGTAAGTACCTTGCTATTACTATTAGAGAAAAATCGAATCAAAATAGAACATAATAGCAATGTAAGAGATTAAATTTAGAGGACTGGATGTAAACATCACATAAAAATAATGAAAGGATGCTGGGAGCTGTCTAGGAGCATATCTTGTAAAAGGGTTGACAGTCACAGTTCTAGAACCAACTGGAGATTTTGTGCTTTGGCTATTCTGTGAGAAAGTCTTTGGTCATGGCACACAGTACTGCCCTTGTGTTTGTTGGGATTAAACATACCAGAGGCAAGCTTTGCTTTTTTAAAGTTATGCAACATTGTTAGGACACACATACCAAGAGCATGAAAAGGTGTTAAATAAAAGTGAATACATCAGAAGAGAAAGGCCTGAAACAAACAAAAAAACCCCCAAACCCAAAAACCAGAACAAACAAATAATTAAAGGGTCTTTGGTTATTTTTCTCAGTGAAGGTGTTTTGGCTATTTTTAGATTTGCAAATCAGAAGCTACCGACATGGTTCTTCAAACCATAAATGAGCGAAAAATACTACATTTTCTGCTATTTGTGCTATGTTTATTATAAATTTTGAAAGTGAATTGTAAATTTTGTCGAAGAAGACAGTTTCAGTCACTTCTTCTTTGCAAGTCATCTTCTCTGTGTAGTCACTCATAGAATGACTACTTGACTTGTCCAAATTGCAAGCATTTTTCTTTATCAGTGATTTTATGAAATCCCTAATACACTGGTAAGTGTATTTAGTTAACACGAACTATGGACAATAATGCCTGATAATATGCCTCAATCTTACCAGACTTCTATTCCTAGCTAAATCACTGCTTCCTGACAAGACTGGTACTCCTGGATGACAAAGATACTATAGATGGGATTAATTCAGTTCCAGCAATACCTAAGCCAAGGACAAACTGGCTCTTCCAGCTCTACATGGCCTCCCCGGAGTTGCATGTGTGCACTAAGCTTATGTTTGCATCATTGCGAGTAGCTGCTTCCCCAGTCAGGGTTTCTTACCATGGTAAAACTTGAGATTCTTCAGGAATCTTGCAGGGAAAGAGTCACATACTTAGGAAAGTGACAGAGAGTCAATGAGATAAATAATTTTAGAACCAGATTTTGCCTTTTTTTCCAGAACCAGATTTTCCCCAGCGACTGTCAGGGATTAGAGGAGAAGTTGAGAAAGAGGCAATTCAGATCAGTCAACTCCGAAGAATGTGCTGGAACCTCTCAACAGGTTTATGAGTTATTTCTTTGCCATGATAGTTTTAATGTTGCCTAACCATACCTTGAGGTTACCAGCCATTATCTGTGGAGAAAAATAACACTGATGGCACTTGAGAAATAAGTGCTTAGACTGATAAACAGCCATTTACTTTTGATTAACACCCATTACAGAGAGGCATAATATTTTGCAAGATGTCTCTAAATATTGCTGTAATGTAGGAAAAAAGCTGTTAATCTGTTATATCCAGAAAAATATGAGTGTGAGGACTTCAGCCTCTTCTACCTCTCAGTTTGGTAATGCTTCTGTAAGAAAAAGAGAAATGCCTCTGATTTAGTCTGTTGCTATTTAAGTATAAAGTTCTTTGAGGTCATTTCTTCTTATATCTGTTATATATCTGTTGTGACAGGATAGCGTAAGGTGTCAGCTGGAAATAACTCTGCGTGTTTGTTCAGTTTTGCAAGTTTGAATACATTTTGAATGTTCCCAAGGGCTCACAAAGTCTATTTGTAATGTTGAGGTTTTTCCCCCGATCCTTTAGAAATACATCTTTTCCCTCTTACTGTACGATGCATTTAATTCTTTTGACAGGATAGGTGAGTGGAGAAAGTAGATTGAAAATTCTAAAATAATTTGAAATTACAAGGTAATCGACAGATTCTGATAATTGTTAACATGGAGTATACTGGTGGTGATTAATGTCTTAGCATTGGTATACCTAGCAGTTTAAGCTGTTCAAGTGCCTAACATCCAGCTGATTCATATTCTATATAGGATTGGCTCAGTGTCATTCCACATGAAAGTATCAGTGAGAGGAAAGATTCTTATCCATGTATTTTCAAGGTATGCCTTTGTCCTAGTTACTGTCTGCATTTCTTTGCAAGAAATTCTTGACCTGTTTTTCCGTCGTAAGACTATCTATGGTTACGTTTCACAGATATCTAAGTTGTTCTAAATGCAAATATTGTTTCCAAATATTTCTAATATTTTAAAGGTTCATGATGGAATTAAAGCCTCTCTGAGCCTTGCCAATCTGTAGTCATTTGCTGAGGTGCTTTACTGCTTCAGTCTGGTCTCTGTCATTTCTGAATGAGAGAGATTGCAAGGCAGGACTTTTCTGACCATTGTGGTTCTGTTGCGCACCCACTGTGTTGCCCATATGGACAGAAGGTATACTAACACTAGAGAAGAAGGAGGTGGTAGAAGAGAAATTTTTGGGATCAGCACATTGGGAAAATAAACTTTTTTTTGCTTTGTATCTCTCCACCACGCCTTCCCACACACATGCTCATGCTTCCTTTGCTTCAGAGTGGTGGCTAGCAGAAACCTTTGTATTCATGAAAGCCAGACTGCCAGCCTCATGATATAATTTCACCACAAAGGCCAATGACAAAAGGTGGTGCTAGACCTATTCAGAGAATTAGTTTAGCTGTAGATCTTGCCCTCCTGAAACTGGATGTTAACTGAATATATGATGCATGCATCGCAGGGGCTCTGGCCTAAAGCCAGAGAAGTGTTTGTGTAATATTAATGGAAATTTTGCAGCCAGCCAGAAAAAATTATCTTTCCTTGAATGGATGTAAATTCTAGGCATAACAAAATTAATGCCTCCTATGCTAGCGGTGGTTATTTGCATAAATCATGTTATGTTAATAAAGGGGTTCACACTGTCAGGAAGGAAATTGAAAACTGCCACAAACAAAACCTTGGTAAGGAGATTCAGGCATTTTTCTGCACAGTCTTGCAGTCTGACTTTAAAACTTGTTCCCAGTGTTTGTTCAGGGTGAGAGGGCTGCAGGAGAAACGTGTCTGCATGGGTTTTTTTGTTTTTTTTGTTTTTTTTTTCAAAGGAAAGCTGTCAAATCAGGTGCACTGGAGATACAGCCCATTTCCCCCTGTATGTGAGCATATGAAGTGGAGGTGTCCAGGCTTCCTCCTGCTGAGAGGCCCTGGGGATTGCTCTGTTCATATCTAATAACTGTGACTGAAGAGGGCTTGAACTGAATCACTGCTGTGATGAGAGGCACCCAGAGAGAATGTGGTTGACTTAGAATGGTTGCCTGTTTAAGGCAGACTTGATTTCCTCCATGTTACTCTGGTACAGTGTCGGTGATTGGGCTGTAGGAACCATCTCTGCCACAAACACAGATGAGGAGTGCAGGAAGCATTTTTGACAAATCTCTCTCTGTGAAGATAAAAATAATCAAAATCAATTTCATAAGGGCAAACTCCCCTAACTGATAATTGTTTGCAGAATCTACCTTTTTCCTTGGGGATTGTTCTGTAAGGGACTATACTGTAATCATCTGTACCATCTTAAGAGTGCAAAGAATAACTTTGATGGAAAAAGCATCTGCCATTAGTGTGTCCAGAACGTTGCTGCTCATGATACAGCAGAGCTGTTGGTCAGCTGGAGTTCACAGACCTGAGTTTATCAGATACAGATTTGTGGTCAATAGTTTTCATGTCTGATGCTAAGAATAGTTTTATGTATGTTGGTCAGTACTTTAGATTAATAAATATTGGTAAATAGGGACATTAGTCTACAGGCTTTGCTTGAGGTAGTTAATTTTATATGCAGTTTTTCTGAATAGAGATTTTTCTCACAAATGTTTTGTTTTTTCCAGAAGTAGTATTGCTGAAAGCAGCTGCCAAGTACAACTAGATTGTGTTTTCATTTGAATAGTTTATTAGCTGAAACGTGCAGATTTATGTTGACTGCCTCTATTTGTCAGTTAGTTTGAACTTGGCAAGTATTTATGAAAAAAGGAATGGGAAAAATAAAAATATGATCACATTTAAGATAAAAATATTTTGACTTTTCATTTTTAACTATGTCTCAATATTAACTTACTCTAAAATTATTTCTTTTCCCAGTCAGTGAAACCAAAAATGTCTGGTTGCCAGTGAAATAAAATGTTTTCATAGAACAACTTAGGTTGGAAAGTGGTGTCTGGAGGTCTGTGGTCCAACTCCCTGCATAAAACAAAGCCAGCTTTTAAAAATATTTCTGTCACTTTGAGACCTCCTTCTGTGTGACTGCAGCCTTTCAAAGGTGATTGAAAGTGTTCTTTCATGAACAGCAGCTGGCTCCCTCAGTACATTTGGATGCAGCTTTTCTGGTCCCATGAATTTATAAATGTCAGAAACTTTGGAGGCCTGACCTTGCTGTTGAATACCACAGCAAAGAAGGTGCAGTGTGAGTACTTCAGCCCTATTTGGCTTTGCATTAAAAAAAACCTCCATGCAGAACATTTTTGGGTTGTTTTCAGGGAGCAATTTTTGGTCCAGAAACCTAGGACATTTTCAGATTGGCATGAAGTGATTTTCTCTTCCTTCTGCTGATGTTGCCAGTTTGTTCACTGAACTGAAAAATATCTCCTGTTCTTTTTATTTCCTGGATGTCAAACATAATCTGTGCTGTGGCAGCACCCTGTGGTCCAGTTCTTGTTCTGAAAGCATGTGTTTGCATATAGTATAAATATTCACCTTAATGTCATAATCCAACATACATGGTATTTCTGTTCTAGCAGCAGGCATTCTTCAGTAGATAATCAGATGTGGCTTATGAAAGAGAAAAGTCACAGAAAAGGTGCATTTTCACATTGCATTTGTTTAAGTGCTGAAGGGATATTTCTTTGTGTTGGTGAGAGAGCAGATGTTCTTTGCATCATTTTTGACTATGTGGCTATTGCTTGTATTTGACTATAAATATAAAAGAGTAAATTTGCTGATCCAGATGGTTGTCCTAGATTGGTGTTGTGATAGAAATAGTCTTTTTATTGTTCTTTGTCTGTATTTGACACCTCATTAAAAGTCAGCATTGGTATAAAACTAGAAGCTGTTTTGCTTTGTGATGTTAGTGATATTGAATGAGAAATTAGAAGTCCCTTAATTCCAACTCATCTCAGTAGTACTTGACACATTTTTTTACTCTGTACCTGCTTGAAATTGCGACAGTGACATTAAGGGATATTAAATGTGACCCAGTTGCCTGCAGGCTTGTACAAATGGCTTGGTTTATGGCTAAAATTTCAACTACCAATTTGCTATTAAGCATGCTTTGCATTAAACAAATACTTAGCAACTTTTAAAACTGGACTTGGGAGTGAGTGAGAGATGACACATCTATAAATACATCCCTTCCTATAAAATTGCTCTATTCTTTATTGAGACTTTGAATTTATATACCAGTTCATCTGATTTTCCAGACTGATGTGCTTTACAGCTTCCTTTCAGCACCTCTGAAAATCAAGCTGCCATTGAATTCATGCACGTGCATTTGTTAAAACTGAACTGCTGTCAGTTGGATATACCGTTAATTAGTCTTTACAGCAAAAAAGGGTCAGAACTAGTTCCCTTCTCTTCCTTAAAAAAAAGAGTAAATAAAAGAGGAAGCAAGAGAGAAACCCTGAGGCTTCTTCCTAGCAAAACGGGGTTCAGCCCAGAGGCAGGGTCATTTAACCATTGAGTGATGAACCCAGGCTGGTGATCGGGAATAATTGCTTGTCGCTCAAACAATTCAAGTTTCAAATGAGCCATCCGGCTCCTTCCCAGACTTCAGGTTGGAAATGCTACACTTGATAAAAAGCTCACAAACCAGTAAGAGGGAGTAGTTTACAACCAGTAATCTAAAGCATCCTTTAGCAGTACAAATTAAACAAATTAAAAAAGCAGAACAAATAAACAAACCAAAAGAAAAAAAACAACAACCCCAAACTTGACCTGTGGTCCTATCGAGTGTTACCCAGCGCGTTATTTTAGAAGACCTTGGTGAGATCAGGCTAATATGACACTTGCAGATGCAAGTATTTATTTCTATGAAAACCTGACTTCTGAAGAACCAGTACTTTAAAGATTTAGAAACAGGAGTCTTCTGAGGTCTAATCCTCATTTTCCAGGCTTGGCTATTGCTTTGAATAATCCATCAAATCTTTACTTCACCACATCATTAATGTTCTTGGAGGTGTGATGAGCTAAGTGATGGCATTTGTTTTTCCTGACTGATTCTGCAGTGATTCTTAATAAATCATCCTGAAATGCCTTATCCTTTTGCATTTTAAAACAAAGCAAAAACTCAACACCTCCCCCCAGCCAAACCCCTGCTTGAGAGGAGTGCTTATTCCCCTTGAAGTTGTGGGAACTATAGAGAGCTTAAAACTCTTGTCCTTTATAGCTGTGCCAGTCATTTGTATCATGGCCTGTATTAGCTGTCTGGTGCTGTCCTAAAAATCAAGTTTCCTCAACTGATTGACCCACAGGACTTGATGGTCTCTTCTACTTACTGTGGTGTTTATCTTGCACTGATTGTAGAATCTGAAGATCCACATTTTAAAGAGAATTTATAAGTCTTCTGCTGCTGTGATAGTATTAAAATGGTATGTTTGCTGATTGTATGGACTCTGTAAATGCTAGTAGTTTGCAGCATTTGTTCAGCATAGAATCTGAATGCTTTCTAAACATGCATGGATTCATTCTCACAGTGCTCCCGTGAATGATAGAAATTAGAGAAATACTGGTTTGATGAGCATTGCAGCACACCAGCTGTTCACCAGCTAGAGATAGACATGGTGGGGAACAATATATAGGGAGAGAGGTGTGTATAATCTACCCATGTCTGTAACAATCGCTACCCCCTTTTTTAACAGACAGCTGGAGAGCAAAAAAGAGATTGTGTTGAGGTTTTGTGGGTTTGATTTCTTTGAAAAGGCAACACACAAATAACCTTTTCTCAGAGGAAAAGGATGTCTTTTCAAACTTGCAATGGAAAAGAAAGTATGCTCATCACTAAGCTTTCCATGGGAAATGGAAAGAGATGTTATAGAGAGATGTTTGTGATCAGCTTATGCCAGTAATCAAATTCTAAGTTTTTACAACTTAGGCAGGGGTCAGCATACATACTATTACTTGATAGTCAAACAATCTTATTGCTTAAATTGTCTTTGAAAGAGCTTGAACTCATATGGAATCCCAATACAACTAGATTGTTTTATTTCTTTGAAAACTTTCCTACTATTTTAAATGTGGTGCACAACAACTAATAAACCTTGATTGTAACCAAGATGGCTGATGAAGATGCACAGGCATCAGTTGATCTCAGGGGTTATAAAGTCACCACTTTCCTTCCTTGTGTTCAGCTCATGATTTGTACACTGATGTTGCTGTCAGAGTTCCGGCCTTTTTAAAGTGATCATAAACTTTTCTCTGTATTGGGCACCAGAAGGAGATCCCCAAATGCTGGTGGTACCTTTCCAGAAGTAAGTCTACTTCCTGTGGGAAGAGGTCTGCTTTGTTTCTCTTTTCTCTTTCTCCTGGTATGTTGCTGTTTTAGGATGACTCCTTACAATTAATTACCTGGTGTACTCCTATCTAATTTTAACAATATTAGAATTACGTGTAGATGTTACATGAAGCATAGAGGATTTTTATGAAGGTATGCATATGAAATGATGTGACTCAAGAGGTATGGCACCCTCTTGAGAAGAGAGATGGCATCAGTTTGGATCTTAGACACTGTTTGTTATTGGGAGCATTGAGGACAGAGAGATATGGATATGTTTAAAGCTCTGTGCTTAACTTTACCATTCTCTCTTCTCCCGGGGCATTTTTTTCCTTTACATGCCCCTTAGCTGACATGAAAGCTGTGACTTTTAAAATCTGAATTTCAAAGGAGTTCTCAAGATTTGCCTCAGATGTCATCTTTATCTGTAAATCCTCACTATCCTTCAGTCTGCATGTCTGGTCCCTCAGCTTTCCAGAAGCCTGTGATCCTTCCTTGATAGCTCCTTAAGCTTAAGGAGTCTTTTGCCTGTAGGTCGACCACTTGTCTTTCTCATCTGGGTTTCTCAGTTTAGGTAGAAAGAAACCATTCCATGCTATCAGAAGACTGGAGGTTGGTGGTGTCTGTAAAGCAGCTGCGGAGGATTTTCATCAGTGGATACAATCTTTTTGCTATGACTGGGGTCATTTTCTGCTAGCAGGGTCCCAGTTCTTTTGGGAGTATGCATTATGACTACTGCTGACAGGTTTTTGGAAATAGAAGGGTTAAGTGTCATTAAAAAAATTATTTGCAGATAGACTTCTAACCAGCATCTTGACTGCTGGATATGTCTTAATCTTTGAAGTCAGTTGTTAGTGTAGATCTAGTTTCCAAAAAGGTTTTATCCATTTTTGAAATGTTTGCTAAAGGAAAACATTTATTCAAGAGAGTCCAAGCTTTTCCTGGCAACACAACTTTGTCCACATTCTGCCTCCTAAAACTTTATTTTGAGGTTGCATTAGCATTGCAGTGTCCTGGATAAATAAGGAATTCTGCAAATACTGAGATGAAAATGAAAAGCTTAGAGGATGGCGACCAAAAAGAAGTATTTAACTTGCAGCTCAAGAAGACAAAGCATAAGGGGGTATTTGGAGAAAATCTTGTGTCTCTACTCCTTGTACAGATAGATTCAGTAGAACTTCCCCATGAAATGTTTTTATTAGGTTGTATTTGTTTTCTGCTTTGTAACCTGGAGATGTGGTTTATCTTAAATAGGTAAAATATATACCAGTGCTCTAGTTATTAAATATCAGGAAAATTTTCAGTCACAACAGTGTAATCTGTGTTGCTATATGGTCACTATCTTGTGCTAACCATTCCTATTTAAGAAGTGGGAGAATAGTCAATGACTCTTCAAAAGGTAACAGCAGCTGAGGTCTCTATTGTGTTCCCCATGAAAGACACTCTTTGAGGTGGGTAAGCTTTTAAATGCCTTTAGCATTAAACACTCCGGTCTGCACTACTGATCCCTTAGCTTTCCAGAAGCATTTGATCCTTCCTCAATAGCTTCTTAAGTGAGATAAAGAGACTCTTCTGTGTTAGGTCCAAGTACCACTTACCATCCTTCTCTCAGTAGTTTCTCGCTTCAGGCAGAGAGGACCAACGTGTGTTACCAGTTATGCACACACAGCTTGCCTGTAATATCTGAAAACAAAAGATCTCCACTTGCAAATTTTGGTTGCTGTTTGTACTTGTTAATAGTATGATTAATAGTATGATTTCTGTGCATTTGATGTTCCCCCTACCAATACACCCAGGGTTCCCGGTAGACTTACACATACTGGTTAATATGCAAGTTAAAAAACTCCAAAGATCATAAAAAAGAGTGGCACCCTTCAGAATGGAGGTAGAAAAAGATAGCTAACCTAAAGAGCATATGCAGTGTTTTGTACCCCCTGCAGAAGACTGGAATCCTGCTGGCTTTGTAATCAGTTAGACATAATTCTGTGATGCTGTTATGCTCTTAGAGGGACGCTGAAGCTAATTCATGTCACACTCCTAGCAACAATGAAGGTAACTCTGTGTGCATTTGTAACACCTCTGGCACCCAGGTACCACAGGGAAAGGTTCTTTAATTGAGAGAGAAGTTTAGGTCCTTTGAACATTTGATGATGTTGTTCTTTGCCCTTGATATCTGGACAAAGAAGTGTTGGTACCAGGACTGTCTCCTGTTGTAATGCTATGCTGTTGGTGAGGACTGTGCAGTGTGTCCTAAAGTGCATTTAAAAAAAAACTTTAAGGCAACATTTGGGACTGGATCTTCAAGGAGCTTTTTTTTTTTTTCTCTGACTCAGCTGCCTATTCAACTGCCAAATGTGCCTTTGGGAAGAGGAGACCCTTTCTTTGGTATTATTTTCTGTGTTCTGAAAGAGGGGGACAAAGATGCTATCCTATTGTTAGAAAGTGGTCTCGGATCCTTTTCTGAAAGACGTGCAATTACTGTACGGCACTGTATGGCCACGTACTGTATGATTTATCCATCCCTCTGATCTCCTTGCTTTTCAGATTTAGATGAGAAGTTGCTACTATAATACTTAAAAAAGGCACAAAAAACCGCCTCTACAATAAGAATCATATCATTCCAAAATTCAAATAATCCTTTCAAATGAAGTAATAGAGGCAATTAGAACACTCACTAAATGGGATACGAGCTTTTCCAGCTTGTTCCTTCCTGTTCCTTAGTAACATAGCAAAAGAAAGGAGTTTTGAGAGGGGGAGTGGGGGAGAGGGTTCGGTTCTTGGTTTAAAGACTCATACATGTGGTTCATAATTTTTTACCCTCTAAGTGGTTTGAATCTCATCCAGGCAGTCAGCAGTCAAATTATTTCATTGCTGCTCTATATGTGTCTGTGTGATACATATGGCTCACTCCAGTTGTCTCAGCCTCTTTGCCAGCATCTTTTTCTCACTATCATCATGATTAACCCACTTGTTTTGCAGTGTTTATGGAGAGACTTGAAACTACTGTGGTCTTATGGTTGGTAGCACAGTCCATCTATGCTTCAAGTAAGGTACATCAATGGGAGTAGTGAGAAGCTGTTTGGTTTTGGTATCTGTATTATTGTATCTACACAGGAATAGAAAGAAGAGTTAAATCTCTAGCTTTGTTACTCCTGCATCTTGCTTTGATTGGCAGTGCATTACTGGAAAAGCTAATAAAATGTATAGCTTCCTTAAAATAGAATCTCTTTTCCTCTCTATTACTGTTGTGGTTTACTAAAGTCTATGCATAATTGTTGCTATAACGGTTGCATTAAAATTCTTTCTTACACTAAAACTTTGTGAAGTTCTGCATATCTGTAATTTCTGCATATACTCATTTCTTATCTGGCAAATCACACCCGTTAAATAAGTATACCTGAAATCAGTGGTAGTTGCTATTACGGAGGCAAATCTGGGTTGAAGTTTTAGAGTTATTTTATTAATTGCTGGGGTGTAGTCATCTTCAAAGCAAAATATATGAGCAGGTGAAACTCTGGAAAGCAACACGGAGTACTGTAAGCCCTTTGAACTCACATAAGACTGTCTAAGCGGCAGCTTCAGTGAATGCGGTTTCCCTCTAGTGGTGCTCCCTGCGGTAGACGCTGCTCCTGTGATTGCCTGGCTGCTTAACTTGCACTAAGAGTTGACTTGAGCTTTGCTCTCTGAAAATCTAGTGTGTACAAATATTTCCTTAGGCAAATTGTAGATGAGTCACAATATTGCAGCTTCTGAGTTCTTTATACCTACGCTGAAGCTTTTGTTGCCCTGATCTGTTAGGAACAGCAGTTTAAGGCGTTTGGCAAATGTGAAGTGGTTCATATGACAGCTTTATCTGAGAACAAACATAGTCAGTGTGACTGAAATCACTTTGAAGTTAATTCAATTAAACTCTTGTAAATCTTAATTTTAAAAGCATGAATACTTGAGGGTTTTTTACGTAGTTCTGTGTCCTTTTTTGACCTCCTCACTGGTTGTGAATATAAAATAAAATTCCTTTCCTTAAAAGTGAAAAACCTCACCCAATAAAAATGGGAAACCACCTATTACCATTAAAAATTAATAAAATCTTGAATAGATAATAAGAAATGCTTCACTTTATTTTTAAACAGTGGATTTTTTTCATTTAGCTTGAAGTTGAAATATTTTGGATGTTTTCTAAGAATAAAATTATTTTTGGATGAACTGAAATATCCTTTCATTAAAATTGTAATTTACTATTTTAACCCTTTTGAGGGATCAAGTTTCTGTTAACATGAATGTTTTCCTGTTAAAAATGATTCTGCTCTAGATACACAGTAGTGTCTAAAGGCATTAAAATTCAACAACAGTGAAATTGGGTAAACAAGGAGCATAACCCACTGCCCTTGATGGAAAAACCTCAAGATGAATGCAATTTGTGCCATGTGTGGCCTGTATGATATATGCAATCAAATCATCTCCTTGTTCTTAATCACAAGTTTTATTCATGTCACTTGAAAGACATGCAACTAAATTTTCACACCAAGTTTTGTTTCAGAGTCTTATGAAAAAGCTGCAATCATGTTGAATGCTGCCTGAATCTGTGTTGAACATTACAGCTATTGGCCAGGGTGTCTGCAGTGAAAATAACAGCCATTCAATATGCTGATACATGTATTTATAGCAAAAGCAAGGAAGTATGTTGTGTTTAGTTGGGTTTGGTTTTGGTGTTTTTTTTTTTTTTTTAAAGGGCTTTTAAAAAATATTAAAATATATTGTATCCAAAATAGTTAAACCTAGATTAACTTTTTTTTTTTTGCCATGTTTGTATGGAGATGGGGGTAGGTTTGAGAGAATGAGTAGGGTGGTCTTGCTAATTTTCAGTTAGTTTCTGAGCTAATTCCATGCACTCTGTTAGTCCGGGTGTTTCAGGGAATTCTTACTTGCACCTGTGAGGCTAATGGACTCTGTGGGTGTTTAAAGGACTCTGTGTATGCACTTTTTACTGCTGAATGGATGTAAATAATTAAACCTTGGTTCTGGGTAGGCTGATGTAAATCATCTCAACTTTATTGACTTTATGCAATAAAGCCACTGTGTAAAGCTGTAAACAAAAAATTTTTAGCATGTCTTACAGAAAAGTTGTTTTTTTTTAAGTGCATGCTATGTTTTGTTTAGCTTGTGGGGTAGTACATGGACATTATCCCGTTCCTTGAGGAAATGGAAAGACTGGTGCAGGTAAGGTCCCCAGTGAAGGTATTGAGTATCTGTAGGGGAGTGCGACTGCTTGTTCCTTGTTGGCAACCAACATTTTCTTGAAAAGAGGAATTCTAAAGCCTGTATATGAGCAAAACAAGTGTGTGTGTATGAGAATATAGGTTGATTTGACTGGGATAGCTACATAAATGTCTTCAACGTACAGAGTCAGGGGTTGCCACTTGTTTCTTAGCAATTAACAATGCTCCTGGTGTTGAACAGCAGATCCTGGTCAAGGAAAAGACTGCCCTAAAATGCTTTGTCCATACTAGTGCTGCTTGAAAAAACCAACAAAATTTACACTACTGATTTATATTTAACTAAGACTGAAAGTTACTGAAGATTTTCAGAGCAGCTGCCAGCTCTGCTTTTGAGTCGTTCTTGTGTTTTGATATTCTACCTGTAGTAAGTGGGAACTTACCACGTATCAGGAAGCCATAAAGGTGTGTGAAAAATTGGAAGCATCTTTGTCCTTACACCTATTTCTTCCTTTTTTGTGGTCTTGTGATTCATCCTCATGTTGTTTCACAAATCTCTGTGCACACATTTTACACGGCAAACCACAGCTCCTCTGGTCATTATATAAAGGTGTAAGTTAAAACATCCAATGCCCCTCCTCCATCACAAATGAAAAAAAGGGGGCAGGGGGGAGCAAAGAAACTTCCCCTTCCCAGACCCTCCTTGCCTTGGGATGCTAATGGCACTCCAGCAGGGTGTTGCCCTGTATGAAAGAGACACAAAAATGCATCTTCCACTGAAAAAATCTGAGATGGTAGCTAAGCATTTTAATTAAAAAGTAAAAGCAGAGAAAACCTTATCATTACTTCTTCTCAAAGCATTAGTATCACTGTAGAATTATCATTGTAATTGTGCTGAGCGAAGCCCCTTGTCCATTCTCATCCATACGGCAACATCCCTCCTGTTCAGCTCTTGTGGCATCTGTAGACTTCAATGTTCAACCTCTTCTATAATGTTGGGTAAGATATGCAGTGATGAAGATAGCCTGGTTTCATGCAGGTCATTTTAGTCTAATAAATGGATCAGATGATGACAGCCTGCATCAAAGTAAAAGCACACTTTTTGATCCACCTGTGAGAAACTGCAGAGGGGATTAACCCTCTTTCTCCTTTACCTCACAGGAGGAAATTTCTGTGTGCTGTTAGCCGCTGAGGGTGGATAACAAGTGTGTTTTCAGAGGTATTGTCAGAACTGCATCCCTCTGACCAGTTGTTCTAAACAAGTGAGTTCTTGGGGGGCACGTGGAAAGCAACTTGGCGTTTTTTAGAAGGCTTGATCTGCTTTTTGATTCTTTATACTTTGGCATGTGTATTCTTGGCAATTTTATATAGTTTATTTGAGCCAAGCTATTAATTAACAGCAGTGCACCTTTGACGTAGAGATAATATTTGGGACACTGGGCAGATTGGATGGAGTTATTCCATGTTGAAAGCATATACTAATTGTTTTTTATGAACAATATGCATACAAGTTTGAGTAGATTTTGGAGGATTCATGGGAGAATGAGGGGGATTCACTGTGGTTGAATCAAGTAATATTTGCTCAAGAAGCCTGAACTGCAGCTGAACTCATGCCCAGAATTTGGGGATGGCTAAGAGACAGATAGTTTTGCTTCTGATTAAGTAGTGTTTGCCACTGCTAAGCATAAAATGAATATTCACTAGCCTGCCTCATTTGAGGTGGAAAGTGAAATGTAGTGATCAATTCTATACGATACACAGTTTCTCAGAGAACATTGGGAAAGGGAGTGGAATGACCAAGACAGTCAGAGATGCCAGGAGTGATGCTCTGTCAGCTTAACTATTAAGTTATTGCTTCAATTAAAACTTTCTTATTCTGTTTACTGTTATGTTGTCCTTTACTCTTTCCATGCATAAAAATAAATTGCAGAAATAATCTAATGCCCAATGACCCAAAGTATTATAAATATAAAGTGTTTCCAGGTGTGCCATTCATTGCCACAAGAGCTCCTTGTCTGCCTTTTATCATAAAAGAATGTTGTACAAAGGGAAGATAAAAATCTCTAGCTTTTTTTCTTTCTCTGCCCATTTAATCTTCTGCTTTGCTTCCTCCTATGTCTGTTATCCTTGTTGAAAGATGATGTAGGTGCAGATAGCTTGAAAGTAGGAGAAAATGTAAACCTGCAAAGCATAAGACCACAGAAATGCCTTACCAGGCAGGAGATTTCTTAGGGACAGCATTATGGTGCTGGTACAAGTGGTCCATTTCCTTTCTATTTTCCCCAGCATCAGCAACTGTTGGATTAGGAATCTTCAAATCCTTGTTTAAAATTTGATCACATATAAATATCTGTACAGTAACAGCACATGTAGTAATCATGCTCAATGAAATAAGTTTTGGTATCCAGATGTGAAGTCCCTGTATACACTGTTCTTGGAACTACTCAGAATTCAATGGGAGCTTGCACAAGGAGCAGCAATTCATTTGCACATTCTCAATTGAAAAATGGGGACACAATTTTGCTGCTTTTCAGGTCAACTCACTGCTGCATAAATGTCTTGAAAGCATTTGAATATAAACCCGTTTGAATAATGTAAAATAATGTTTGTTTAATTCTTTCTTTTAAGATCAGATATGTCTGGTTTGAAAAATTTATCTGAACGCTAATGTATTGAGTTTTTGTATGTCATGTAATTTGGGTAACCCTACTAAAAGAAGCCAATGCCCATTTTTACAAAAGGAGGGTGGTAAGTGAACAAAAGTATTACAACTTTTTTTTGTTTCTACTGATGAAATATAAAATTGTCTGATCAAGACATGGACTTAAACAACAAAATAATTCATATCTGTGGTGCTTAATTTTCAAATTTTTATCCCAAGCTATTAACCAGTTACTTCTAAGTAGACAACCTTACTCATTTGGAAAAAGTGGGAATGCTGCAACTTTCTATTCATTTATTTGTGAATTGGTTAAGCTACATTTTCTGAGAATATATTCCTGTAACTTCTGTTGGTGTCAGAGTTTCATTTTGAAAGTGTTACAGTGGGCATCAAGACAATCCAAACCACAGACTGTTTTAGCTGATCCCTGTTTTATCAGGCTAGGGTTGAACTAGAAGGTCAGCAACTGAGTGAGTTACTCAACCATGCTGAATACAGAGCTATTGCACAGAAAGCATTGCCTTGTCAGCTGAGCAGACTCCAGCACACCTGACTATCTGTTGGCTGAGCCCTACAGAGCTCTAATGGATATGTGGAAAAGATTGGGTTTTTAAAAAGCATTTTCTGCTCATCCCCCCTTTCCCCTGCTTTCAGATGGCATTATACAAACGCACACGACCAGGTGACCTCCTTCACCCTCCTACCCAGGAAGTGGCTGTGTAGAACTATAGTAACTGATGTTGTATAATTTGATGTAGACAATAATTTCACTGGCCATCCAGAGATATAATTTTGTGAATTCTGATCTAGGATAAAATATACTTACTGATGTATGTCTAGCATAACTTTCTTGGATTCTTAGAGTTTTGTTTGTCTGGTGCCAAAGAACTTAAAACTTTCTGGCCATCAGCTAGCTGCCTTGTTCAGCTGGATTTACATGTGTGGTATGTGACTTTCGCATGTGGTTGAGGGACAGCAGAAGTTATGTGTTTCTCCTGCTGAGGAGATATTCTCTGTAACTTCAATATATGACTCCCCATCCTTTTAATCCAAGAATGACTCTTATCTTTCAGGTCACTAGAAAAAATTTTTTTTCCTCTTAGTTTATGGTAAAATTGGCTGGCAGTGGTCTTTATTTGAAAAGTTATTATTCTCCTTTTTTATTAGCATGAACTGCATGATTTTTTTAAAAAGAATAACAGAATATTTATTTTGTTTTGGTCTCCTTCTGAAGAATTCCTCTACTACACATTGTATCCTAGTTGAATGAGACACCATCTTCTTTGCCCATGTTCCTCCTTTGCTGAGAAGTAATTATGGTAATGTTGCTCATTAGGCACTGTGCATCCCGTGGGCTATGGACTATCTGACCTTAGTTTTACCAGTGCAGTAGGATAGCTGTAGCAGTGCCTCATTGTCCCTATCCTGTCTCTTTTAACATGTTCAATATGTCTCGTTTTTTCTTCCTTGGGTTCCCCTTTTGCCAGTTTGGGCAGTGGGTCCAGACCCAATGTGCAACAAGCTTGGCTGCCCTTGTTCTACATTTTCTGGTATACCTGGATCAAAAGTCCCCACTTTAGTACTGCACTAAAATGAGGATAGATGCTTTCAATTTAGCACACACCATTATTCAATTTCACTTACTGTTTGACATGAGTGAGGTGTTCTGGTCCTGTAATCTGAACAATTAATTTTTTAAGTAATTGCCTGTCAACTGTGATGGGTGAGCAGCAAAACTGGACAAATATGAGTAGCACTAATGCTGTTTTCCCAGGAGCATTGTTTGCAAGGGCAACTGTGGTCTAACCTTTAGGAGAAGACATGGTTCCTCTTCCTCTTTTGACTATAATTCAAGGGTTGAAGTAAGCACCTCAAAGCTAGGCTGCTTTGCCAAAGAACCTTAAAGCAATCAGCCAGGTTGGTAAATGGTTTTCTTTTTGAGATTTTAATTTTTTTTTAAATCATTTTTGAAGGTGGGCTTTGAAGTTCTGTGGGGTTTTTTTATTGTATTTTGAGAGGTTGGTGTTTTTTTTGTTTTTGGTTTTCTTTGAGACTGAAACCAACCTGGTGTTTGATACTGGAGTGTTGAAAGACCAGTGTGATTAACTTTGAAAAGAGTCCCAGGTACCTTGGGGATGTTGTAAATCCAGATTCTTAGGAGAGCAAAATGCTACTGTAATGGCTCCACTTTAGAGATATTTCAGTCATCAACTTGTTTTCCTATTACTGTAATGTGCTGTACAACGTGATGTTTGGAAATTAGTACCACAGCACAAGAGAGATTTCTACCCATTTTAAATGCATGAGATCTTAGGGCTCTGCGGAGGAAGGCACCTGACTGAATGAAAGGGTTTGTGATTCCCTGAGCTGGGAAGGTGTAGGTGTGAGGGTTGATTACAGGTTGTTAAATGCCTGTACACTCTACTGGTCTGTATAACACCAGGTTGATTTTCATGATTATTCCCATTGAGCAAGTACTAAAGTGATTGTGGGTCTGGCTTTAACTGCTGCACCTATCACCCTTCCCAGGCAAGGGACCTGAAACCCTTTATGCTGGGCAGAAACTCAATGACAACGAGTGGCACACTGTCCGGGTGGTTCGGCGAGGAAAGAGCCTCAAGCTGATTGTGGATGATGATGTTGCCGAGGGTAAGAGTGAGTTTTTTGATCTCTTTATTGTATCTCCATTTCTAGTCTTTACCTTCTCCCTGTTCTTGTGTGCATCTTTTCCCCCACCCCTTTCTGTTACCACCTGTGTATTATTTAATGTTACTATGTTGAAAATGAATGTTCAGGTCTGAGACACTGTTCTTAGCCAGCACCAGAAACTTCTGTGACAACTGTAACGACATGAGATACGGGTTTAGGGGACAGGTAAGCTTGCACGTATCTCAGATTGCAGAGGTGTTCAGCAAAACTTTCTCTTGATCCAGGCTCTTTTTGAAGTAGACTGAGTACACTCCATTCCTGAGTTAACATGATGGTTTCCAATGCTGTGGAATCAAAGCCAAGGCTCTCTAGACTGTTCCTCTGCACAAACTTTTCCTTGATGATAAACCTGCATGCAGTACATGTGTTACAGAGCATGGATTTATGTCTCTGCTGTTCCTTGATTATATTTTTGGGGGGTTTTTTTTGGTTTTTTTTTGGTTTTTTTTTTTTTTTGTTTGTTTGTTTTGTTTTGTTTTGTGTGTTTTTTTTTTTCTTTTCCTTTTTGTAGTTTGGGTATTCTTGATTTTTTTTTTTTCCATTTTCTGCATTTCCAGACAGCTTTTTGAGTTCCTACTTTTTGCAGAGAAATGTAGTTAAAGGGAGGAAAGAAAAGATCAATCAGTCAGGAAAGCTGGTGTGTCCCAGGTTGAGATTTGCATTGAAATTATCAAAGTACTTTAGACTGATCCTTTTCTAATTGCAAAATTTTAGAGATTATACTTTTCTGGTCCATTTCTCCATGACTGCAAGAGCCAGAAACCTATCCTTTTCTTTTGAAGGTCTAAAATTCTCATAGTCGTATATCACTTTAGGAACTGGGTTTTTGAGGAAAACATCAGCAGCCTGGAGGCTGATGATAGAATCAAAAAGAGCGGGAGCCCTGGATGCAAAACTGCTGGGGGTATGATTGTGAGTTGACACCCATGCTGGTTTGCCAAAAGCTGAAATCCTCTCTTCTGAGTAGCTTCTATTCAGAATGCAACTAGAGGGAATGGCTCCCATGCACAGTGCCAGAACACTATATCCTATCTCTGCAAAAAGATTTTTTCTTCTCTGTGAATTATTTTAAATACTGTGGTAATTTAGATTATTTGGAAAGCCAGGAGTCAGGAATCTGAAATAAGCCCAAAGAAGTCATCTTACAGGAAAATGGTTTGAAATAAGATTTTTCTCTGAAGTAAATATATGCTGTGCTATATAGACTGTGATTTTGCAAGAGAGATCAAGAAACATATGCAAGAAAAATCATTCTCTCTCCTTGTTGGAAGTCAGCCTTGGTGGTGGCTCGGTCAAAATTAGCTTAAAGGAAAAATGAATTTTACTTAACAGGGAACTTTTTGAGTTAGTGTCACATGCCGGCAAACAGTTCATCCCGATTAGTTCTAAATTTGAGAACAATTCTTCTGGATATGCTTTTTTTAGGAAGCACCACGAGGTGGCACTCTCTGCATTACCGAATCGATCCCCTAAAGCCATCTGGTTTTGAAGTCTCTTTTTCACGAAACTGAGTTTATAAATAATAATGATTCAATCCTGTACTAAAATAGTATACGCATATGTACATGTATATGAATTACATAATTAAAGATGCATTACAGCTAAAAATATTAGTTAAAAGAATGCCATCATGGCAAAGTCAAAAGTCAGAAAAGCCGGAGTTAAGATTTTCTGTGCAATCTGCATCCCACTTCCTTGGGCAGATGATAACAGTCTTCAGTGATGTGGTCACATAGATTTTTCCACAGGATTCTTGCTGTCTTAGGCATAGATCAGAATTCTAAATTGGGCCCCCAGTAGAAATAAACGGCCTATTTGATTTCAGTCTTCTTGTTGCTTGTTTGGAACAATGCATGCCAGGTAAATTTTGCTCTAAATTTAGACCTTGATTATTTTTTTTTTTAATTCTTATTTGTTTTGGTGGGTGTTGTGGGCTACTCATCAATATGTTTATACAGAGCTAAGAAGCTTTAACTGGATTTATTACCATTTCTGTGTTATGTGAAGTAAGTGTGCATCTTTTTCCCATTTTGCAGGTTTGGAAACAAGGCACCAGATTAAAGTTGAATGTATTTGGTACCAATTTGGCATATTTTTTTAGTCATTTGCATCAGAATGATTCAGCATGTCTGTAAAAACTACATCCTGTAAATTAGTTCAACCCTGCTACTTAAAGAATTAGATGTAGACAATTAGGGACCACCTATGAAAAAAATCTGTAATGAAGTGTGTGACTTGGTTTCCTGTAGGACATCTAAGGCAGAGACAGAATCCAATTCTTCTGGACAGCATTTTACTGTTTAATCACAAAACCTTTGTCCCACGTTCCTCCTGACCTCAGAACAGACCTCAGAACATCAGTGGTAAATGAGACACAAATATTGCAGATATGTTCCTCCCTATGACATTTTGCTAGCACCCAAATACCACAGTGGAGGCTGGAATTTTTTCTGTCTCTTACCACTTGAACTAGAGAGTTTCTGATTGCTGTAGTAGGTACAGTACTCTGTAGAGCACAGTGGGGGAACCAGAGGTGAACTCTGCAGGTGGGGCTGATAGCTAATGAGATCAGAAAACACTGGATTGCACTCCATGATTTCCTAGGAAATTACATCTCTGTTCTGTTTCTGATCTTATATTGCCATGTCCTTTTTAGCTTTTCACTGAACTACTCCTAACTTTCTACACTACTGCTTCTAACACTATTTCTTTTTTATTAAACCAGCCCCAGTTTTCTCATTTTTCACCTTTTCTAAGATTCTGGGCTCACCTCCTCCAAACTCCCTCACTCTATTTTTAATGCCCCCTATATTTGGGCTCCCTGTCCCAGTGTACTCCCGATTTCCCAGTCTTGGCTTTTCTCTCTCACTCAGGCCATAATTGCCTTGTATTTTTTTTAAGGTGTAGAAGAGCAAAGGAGGAGTTTTCTTGCCTTTGAGCATTGACATCTCTTAATTTTATTTTTCTAATTTTTTGTTATTTAAAGGTACTTTCTAATTTTAAGAAAAAGCACTTCTGGTTTGGAAAAATCCTAAGTTTTCATTTGATAACACTGAAACTTTAAGCCTCTAAGAATCACAGCGGTGGAAGTGAGAAAGTTTTTCTAAACAAATTTCCCCGTGTACTATTTCAGTTCCTGGAAACTGCCATTTTTCAAACTAAAATAATATTATTTCTGGTGAAGAACCATTTTATGATTTAAAAACATTTTCATTGGTCCTGACACTTGAATTTCTAAATAGTCAGAAATTTGTGATTGCCTTCAGCTTCTTCTAAGTTTGATCAGCTGTGTCTGCTTGGGTTGACGTTTTCCATGGTCTTTGTATAATTGCATTTATATTTAGATCCACTAGTAAAATTTGGAATAAGGGAAAAAGTTGAATTGGTTTGTGTAATATTTTTTCTTCATATTTGAAGCAGCTGAAAACATTTTTTCTAATAACAACTGTGTTTGTTTGCTGTCTTTGAGTAAAAGTTGGTCACATTTAGACAAAATATAAATTGAAAAATTGCAGTTTGTACATGGTCATGAGAGGTGATTTAGGAATATTTCAGTGTTTCCAGAGGCTCTAAGCAAGAAAATGACCATCAGTTCATTTAATCTGACTCTATACACTACAAACCAGGATGTATCATCCAAGTGTCTTTATAAATGTGTTCAGCTTTCATTCTATCCCCAACAGAAAAAAAAAAAAAAAAA